>NW_026561907.1:973591-1177785 GCF_028858705.1 Grus americana
TAAGAGCTGTGTTTAGCTATCTGTTACTCTGAGGACAGTCTCTCTATCTGTTGAGGTACTATCAGAACAGATATATGCGCTTAGGCAACAAGGCTGTGAACTCTGATGCTGAGGGTCCTACACAGACAGGATGAAGCACTTTTCAGCCTGGAAAAGTGCCAGTTTCCACTTTGCCCAGATGAAGGGGGAACTCAGGAGCACACAGGTCTCAAGTACAGGTCACAAGACAATCTTGTTCAGCCTGAGGAATTACACCAGGTTTACAGACCTGCAGATAACGCAGCTTCCAAAGGGGCATTAGCCTCTCTGGATCTGCCATGGGGCTGGAAACGTGGAAGAGGATAAACCCATCAGATGCCAGTTTACCTTAGGCCTTCTGCTGTATGCTCCTTACTCTCTATGACGAAATAAGCTAAATAACTGGAGATAAACCGCTTGCTGATATCAGAAAAAAATGCAAAAGCTGCCACCACCAAGTCCTTGCACATCAACAAGTTAGGAAAGAGGCATTAGGACTTGAACATGCAGCTAGCACGGGATCATCTCATGCGCTTTGCATCGTCTCTGGGGTTAGAAAGCTCCAGCAAAGTCCAGCCCTCTGAAACGTAAAGTAAGAATGACTCCATGCCTCAAAGCATGGGAAAGGTCTGCAAAACAGGAAAAAAAAAAGAAAGAAAGAAAAGAAAGAAAGAAACCAAAACAAAAAAGAACCTTACAGCCAGTTTCATAATGATGATTCTGCTTTGGTTTCAGTGAAAAGTTTACGTTTAGCTTCCTCATTCTCATCGCACACTGAGAACACGTGCCAGCTGCTTAACCTACCTCCCGCTGGGGGAGGGTGAGCGAGCGGCGGCCGTGGCGCTCAGCTGCCAACCACATCAGCCCTTTTGGCACCCAACGTGGGGCATGAGGGGTTGTGATAATGACAAGTCTGACCCAAGTGTGTTAAAACAAAATTGTTACAAGCATTTATAATGTTCTTGAAACAGTCGCTGGTCATAATGATGTTCTGTTTGGTCACATGGCTCTGGTTTGTAAACCCGTGTTTATGTAATCCTGTGGCGCTGTTTATCGCCTCTGGGAGAGGGGTTCCTGTTCTCATATTGTTGTATTGTGTGATAATGACTTGATAAGATATCATCGACAGTCATGCATCTGAGCTGGTACCTGTACGTAGCATTTCTGTCATGCCCGTACCTCGGTCAACTTCTTTCAGAATTGATTAAGAATTGCACCCAATCTATGGGGAAGACGGGGGGGATACCTTCTCCCACTCTTTTCACCTCCCCTTTTCCCTTTTGGTTGGCTACAACAATTTTTGAGAATGTTGAATACCCTTGGAATGTTCAGGCCAGTATATTCCTATTGCTAGGTCTCCTGCATGTTTTCCAAGTCCTGTTCAGGGTTAGCAAAAATTGTTTCAAGAATACCACCGAGGGATCTTCCCGAGGCTGAATGGTCAGGGCTGGCATGGCATGTGGGAGAGTATGGGCGGGTATCTAGAGACGCTCTCACCCCAATGGTTTGGAGCTTCACCCCCGAACAACTGCAAGACCCTGATAAAATGGTAGAATATTTGAAAGAAAAATGCTGTGGGTATTCTAAGGAGACACAACTTACTGGGCTGTGCTGGGCCCTGGCCACAATCTATCAAACACTGCTTGATAGGAGACAGCACCATCCAGAGAGAGAGAGCGGACCCACAGGCTCTGCAGCTACCCAGGGCCCTGCAACAGGCCCTGCAGCTGCCCAAGCCCCCGCAACAGGCACTGTAGCCGAGCCAAAAGATCAACCCATACCAGTATCAGTCGCCCCTATACACAAAAAGAAATACACAAAGAAATCGGTTCGCTTATTGAGAGATGATGATGAACCAGGACCATCACGAGAACAAGAAGAGCCAGAACCAGAAGTGATCACCCGATCCCTGGCCAAGGCCAAGCAGCCAGGATCCTTGTCTAGGGAAGGGGGCATTGACAAGGCAATTGGGAAGAAGGCACAGGCCCTCAGCCTCTGGAGGCGACTCCTGTCAAGTGTAAGGGAAAGGTATCCTTTCAGCGAAGATGTCGTATGTCGGCCAGGCAAGTGGACCACCATGGAGAGAGGTATCCAATATCTGAGGGAATTAGCTGTGCGGGAGATGGTTTATTATGATCCGGACAACGCACAGTTGCCCACAGACCCCGATGAAGTCCAATGTACCCCACTCACGTGGCAAAAATTTGTGTGAAGTGCACCATCATTGTACGCCAACTCACTGGCAGTCGTCGACTGGAAAAGTGAAGAGGCACCCACAGTGGACGAAGTGGCTGGCCGACTCCGGAATATGAAGAGAGCTTTTCTTCTCTCCTTGTCTCTCGGCTGGGGAGAAACTGTCCCAGGACGTCCAGCAACTCAAAGGGGATATATCGTACCCCCCACCTGCACAGACCCGTATTTCAGCTGTTAGGAGTAAGCGTTTATCTGCTCTGGAGAGGGGATACGGAGCATAAACACCACGCGGTATCCTGTGGTTTCATCTGCGTGACCACGAGAGAAGACATGAGGAAATGGAATGGGAAGCCTACCTCAACCCTGCGGGCACACGTACACGAGCTACAAGGCAAGACAGCTGTACAAAGGGACTCTTCCAGCAAGAATACTGCTCCAGTTTCCACCGGGCAGCCCCCCAGATAAGTGGAAGGCCTGATCGCACTTATGATCCTCTTGAAGGGACTTCTAAGTCCTTTCTGCAAGAGATGAGTAGTGAATATGATGAGCAGGATTAGAGGGCCCTGCCTCCAGCCAGGTGGAGGAAAGGGACAAGAGAGTGTATTGGACTGTGTGGATCCGATGGCCTGGCACATCGGACCCACAGGAGTACAAGGCCTAGTGGACACCGGTGCACAGTGCACCCTAATGCCATCGAGCTAGGAAGGGGTGGAACCGATATCTATTTCTGGTGTGACGGGGGGATCCCAACAGTTGACTCTGTTGGAAGCTGAAGTAAGTCTAACTGGGAATGAGTGGCAAAAGCACCCCATTGTGACTGGGCCAGAGGCTCCATGCATCCTGGGCATAGACTACCTCCGGAAAGGGTATTTCAAAGACCAAAAGGCTACCGGTGGGCTTTTGGAATAGCCGTCTTGGAAGCGGAGGAAATTGAACCATTGTCTAGTTTGCCCGGTCTCTCGGAGGACCCTTCTGTTGTAGGGTTGCTGAGGGTTGAAGAGCAACAGGTGCCGATCGCTACCACAACTGTGCACCAGCAGCAATACTGCACCAACAGAGACTCCCTGGTTCCATCTACAAGCTAATTCATCAACTGGAGGGTCAGGGAGCAGTGATCAGCAGAACCCACTCACCCTTTAACAGCCCCATATGGCCAGTACGGAAGTCCAATGGAGAGTGGAGGCTGACGGTAGGACTATCGTGGCCTGAATGAAGTCACACCGCCGATGAGCGCTGCCGTGCCAGACATGCTGGAACTTCAATATGAACTGGAGTCAAAGGCAGCCAAATGGTATGCCACAATTGATATAGCTACTGCATTTTTCTCAATCCCTTTGGCAGCAGAGTGCAGGCCACAGTTTGCCTTCACTTGGAAGGGCGTCCAGTACACCTGGAATCGACTGCCCCAGGGGTGGAAACACAGCCCCACCATTTGCCATGGACTGATCCAGAGTGCACTGGAAAAGGGTGAAGCCCCAGAGCACCTGCAATACATTGATGACATCGTTGTATGGGGCAACTCAGCAGAGGAAGTTTCTGAGAAAGGGAGAAAATAATCCAAATCCTGCTGCAGGCTGGCTTTGCCATAAAAACAAAGTAAGGTGAAGGGGCCTGCGCAGGAAATCCAGTTATAGGAATAAGGTGGCATGATGGGCGGCGTCAGATCCCAATGGATATTATCAACAAAATAGCAGCCATGTCTCCACCAACCAACAAAAAGGAGACACAGGCTTTCTTAGGTGTTGGGGGTTTCTGGAGAATGCACATTCCGAATTACAGTCTGATAGTAAGCCCTCTCTACCACGTAACCTGGAAGAAGAATGATTTCAAATGGGGCCCTGAGCAACGACAAGCTTTTGAACAAATTAAACAGGAAATAGTTCATGCTGTAGCTCTTGGGCCAGTCCGGGCAGGACCAGATGTAAAAAATGTGTTGTACACCGCAGCCGGGGAGAATGGCCCTACCTGGAGTCTCTGGCAGAAAGCACCAGGGGAGACTCGAGGTCGACCCTGGGGTTTTGGAGTCGGGGATACAGAGGATCCGAGGCCCGCTACACTCCAACGGAAAAGGAGATATTGGCAGCCTGTGAAGGGGTTCAAGCTGCTTCAGAGGTGATTGGCACTGAAGCACAGCTCGTCTTGGCACCCCGACTGCCAGTGCTGGGCTGGGATGGTCAAAGACAGGGCTCCTTCTACACATCATGCAACGATGCTACATGGAGTAAGTGGGTTGCACTGATTACACAGCGGGCTCGAATAGGAAGCCCCAATCATCCCAGAATTCTGGAAGTGATCACAGACTGGCCAGAAGGGAAAGATTTTGGAATGTCGCCAGAGGAGGAGGTGACACGTGCTGAAGAAGTCCCACCGTATAATAAACTAACAGAAGATGAGAAACCATATGCCCTCTTCACTGATGGGTCCTGTCGCATTGTGGGAAAGCATCGAAGGTGGAAGGCCGCTGCATGGAGTCCTACACGGCGAGTTGCAGGAGCTGCTGAAGGAGAAGGTGAATTGGGCCAGTTTGCAGAGGTGAAAGCCATCCAGCTGGCTTTAGATATTGCTGAAAGAGAAAAGTGGCCAACACCGTACCTCTATACCGACTCATAGATGGTGGCCAATGCCCCGTGGGGGTGGTTACAGCAGTGGAAGCGGAGCAACTGGCAACGCAGAGGCAAACCCATCTGGGCTGCCCCATTGTGGCAAGAAATTGCTGCCCGGCTAGAGAAGCTAGTTGTAAAGGTACGACATGTAGATGCCCACGTACCCAAGAGTCGGGCCACTGAGGAACATCAGAACAACCAGCAGGTGGATCAGGCTGCCAAGATTGAAGTGGCTCAGGTGGATTTGGACTGGCAGCGTAAGGGCGAATTGTTCATAGCTCGGTGGGTCCATGACACCTCAGGCCTTCAAGGAAGAGATGCGACATATAGATGGGCCCGTGATCGAGGGGTGGACTTGAGCATGGACGCCATCTCACAGGTCATCCATCAATGTGAAACATGCGCTGTAATCAAGCAAGCCAAGCCAGTAAAGCCTCTGTGGTATGGAGGACGATGGTTGAAATATAAATATGGGGAAGCATGGCAGATTGACTACGTCACTCTCCCACAAAGCCGCCAAGGCAAGCGTTATGTTCTTACAATGGTGGAAACAACCACTGGATGGCTGGAAACATATCCTGTGCCCCATGCCACTGCCTGGAACACTATTCTGGGTCTTGAAAAGCAAGTCCTGTGGCGACATGGCACCCCAGAGAGAATTGAGTCAGACAACGGGACTCATTTTCGGAACAACTCATAGACACCTGGGCCAAAGAGCATGGTATTGAGTGGGTGTATCACATCCCCTACCATGCACCAGCCTCTGGGAAAACTGAAAGGTACAATGGACTGCTAAAACTACCCTGAGAGCAATGGGTGGTGGGACCCTCAAACACTGGGACACACATTTAGCAAAGGCCACCTGGTTAGTCAACACTCGGGGATCTGCCAGTCGAGCTGGCCCTGCCCAATCAAAATTTCCACGCCCAGTAGAAGGGGATAAAGTTCCTGTAGTGCGCATGAAAAATATGTTGGGTAAAACAGTTTGGGTTATCCTTGCTTCGGGCAAAGGCAAGCCCATCTGCAGGATTGCTTTTGCTCAGGGACCAGGGTGCACTTGGGGGGTGATGAGAAAGGATGGGGGAAGTCCGGTGTGTACCCCAAGGGGATTTGATTTTGGGTGAAAATAGCCAATAAATTACATTGCATGATGTTAATAGCTATATACTGTATCAATGGTACGACCATAAGAATCACCCAAAACTAATGAAGGATGGACTTTGGAACTAGAACTGACTTCAACTGGTGCCCAGGAACTTCATCGAAAATCACATCTTTGACGTCCAGACTGCGAGCATGGACCATACCAGATACACCAGCCGGGAAAAAAAAAACCCCTCCGGATGCAGCGTGCAACAATCCAGCAGCACGCACCATTGTTCCTGCTCTGGGAGACTGTAATGGCAGATGGAGCCCAAAGCCATGGACTAAATGAACTCGATGGACACTTTAGAGCGATGGCCCATGGAGTAAGAGAATGGTGTCTGTGAAATAATCTGGGCATGACGTAGATGGTATAGAATAAGGGGTGGATAATGTCCTGGTTCTGGCAAGGATAGAGTTAATTTCACAAGGAGCCAGGACAGGTGAGCCAAGCTGGCCGGGGGCTATTCAGACCATGTGACGTCATGCTCACCATAAAAGGGGGCTAGTCGGGCAGGGGAGGGGGTGTGTGAGCTTCTGGAGGGTCAGTCCTTAGATCGGTAAATTGTTCTCTGTTATCACCCACTGTTAATATCTGTTATCAGTACTGTTGTTGATTGTTTCCCTCTCCCTTGCTGTCCCAGTAAACTGCCCTTATCCCAACCCTGGAGCCTTTGCCATTGTTTTTCCGTTCCCCTCCCCATCCCGCTGGGGGGGGGGTGGGGGTGGGGGGTGAGCGAGCGGGGCGTGGTGCTCAGCTGCCAGCTGGGCCTAAACCACATCAGTTATGCAAGCCAAAGTCGTGTTTTTCTGCAGCTGCTGGTTTCTTGATTCTGCAGTTTGTTTTTCAAATGGTACCTAACTGCAAAACGATCGTTGACCTTCTTTTATTGTATGAGTATCGTCCCAGCCCTGAGCAGCGTAAGTTAAAAAGCTGTACTTCAAGCGGCATGGGCCCAGAGTCCCCTGCAGAATACAAGACTTACGTCCTAATGTTTGCAATGGAAGATGTGTTTCCTTAACCTTAATTATTTGGAGTGTTACCGAGCAGTGCTGTTAATGGCAATGTGACTCTATTTTTTTTCCTGGTTTTACCCTGCCTTTTTCCTCTAGTGCTTTTTTTTGTGTCTAATTGTTACGGAGCAGTGACTTTTGCCAGCAAGTAAGTGAAAGTCAAGCATTTCTCAGTGAAAAAATGGTAGAAATCCTGTCTCTGTCATCGCAGAAAGCGACTGTATTCCAGGTACAGGATACTTCGCCGACACTGTGTTCCAGATAAACAGAAATGCTGACTTTAAGAAACTTGTGTCGTTCCAGATTCGTGGGTACGCCGTACGACTCGTGGGACACATTCTCAGGCAGAAGAGCAACAGGTGATGTGTGCCATGGAAATTCTCACACAGCCAGTGATTGTGGATTACTATGAGCTCAAAGTAAGTCTAATTTCAATTTTGTTAATACTGAAGTAGGACGTTGCCTTGCTACGTGTGAATTAAGACGTAAGAGACAGCTGCTCCTCTGGAGAGGCAGACCACCACAGGCCTGCCAGGAAGGAGTGCTGGCCTACAGCATTAAGGCCCCTTCTAGCTGTCTCGTTCGTTCTTTTCAAGGTTGAGCAAGTAATAAAAAAAAAAAAAATAAAATAAATGAAAGTAACAGTGAAAATGCTTTCCCCTCTCTCTTCTTTGGTACTTTGGTAACTGTGTCCAGGCTCCACTCAGCCCATGGAAGGGGACATGCGAGTGCCCCCTGCATTGCAAAATCAGCCAGGGGCTCCTGACGGCAGTTTAACTCGGCTTTAAGGGATGCTCCTGTACCCTGTTCTGCTCTGAAGGGGCAGCAACTTCCAGGGGAGGAATGGAAACCCCATCCAGGACCCTGCAACATCTGAAGCCCTGATGGCTCTTGCTCTGCAGCCTGGAGGGCTCAGCGCAGTGGACACAGGGTCCCCTGTGCTGGCAGGGCTTCGGCAGATCTGTTGGTGAGTGGGCCAGTGACTTTGGGTCATCATGGCCACTGGGGTCTGTCCTGGGCCATAAAACTCTTCTAGGGGTCACACAGTGACTTAATGAAATCCTGTAGTCACCTGGGGACAGGTTCGGGTAACGAAGAAAAGAAAAAACAGGCGAGAACAATAATCCTTTGCAATGGCTTCTCTTCCTCTTGCTTTCTCTTAGTCTGTTGGGGTTTTTGTTGCTTTGGGGGTTTTTTTCCCTGTTATTGTACTGGTTCCTGTTTTTTTCCTTCTGGTCTCCTGACTTTTCTGTAGCACTTTCTTTTCCCAGTATCTCTTTTTCTCCCCCCCTCCCCCTTTTCTGCACTTGTGGTTTTTTCTGTGCAAACCAGGGCCCACATTTCATTTACATCTTGCCTGGCACGCCTGCTGATGTTTGTGCACAGTGCCCTAGGCTGTGGTTTGCATGTGTTGATGTGCTCCCATTTAGTCTCTCCTTTTTTTTCTTTGGAGAAAAAAAAGATATAGCTTTCCTTAGTGGTGCCTTCATATTAAAAAAAATCCCCCACACTTTAAAGTCTTCTCTAATGCCCTTTCTCTCCCCTTGATCAGGCACTGGGCACTGCAAAGGGACACACAGGGACCACAGTCCCAGTGCCTGGCAGTGCGGCACCGCTGCCCCTTCCTGTCCCAAGTAGATCCAGCGCTGGAGGAAGAGCCCAAGATCTCAAACACCTCCAGACAGGTCTGGAGGTCTGGCCTGACAACACATTCCATCCTCTCCTGCAGCACCTTCTCCCCCTGCCAGCACCAAGGAGGTCTCGGGCTGCTGGCAGACTCAGGAAGCCTTCAGTTATGCTTCCATCATGGCTCCGCCCTGGAAGAAATGTATTTATTTCTAAATAAAAAATGAGACTGTGATCTCATGTCAGGGATGAAGCAGGTCCTGACAAGTCATGCCAAACAGTTCCTGTTACTGCAGGGACCAGAATAGCAACATGCACCCCGGGGCTCTGCTAGCGGACGGATTATCTTCAGGAAGACACTTTGGGAACGTACCCTGGGAAGAGCAGGATAATTTTGGTTTCCAAAAGGTCCTTATGTATTAAGATCCAGGGGGAGAGTGAAGAGGAAGGTGGGCAAAGTGTGCCGGGCACAGTTCTTCCAGCACCCTAGTGTTGGATTTGCATGGGAAGGTTTTGGTAGCTGGGGGGGGCGCGGGGGGGCGGTCTACAGGGGTGGCTTCTGTGAGAAGCTGCTAGAAGCTTCCCCTGTGTCTGATAGAGCCAATGCCAGCCGGCTCCAAGATGGACCCACCACTGGCCAAGGCCAAGCCCATCAGCGCCTCCGTGATAACATATTTAAAAAGGAAAAAAAACAGTTAGAGAGGGAGCTTTTGCAGCCGGAAAGAGGAGTGAGAAGATGTAGAAACTCTGCAGACACCATGGTGAAGCAGGCTGTCCCCCTGCAGCCCATGGAGGAAGGATGAGGGGGTGTAGAGATTCCACCTGCAGCCCATGGAGGACCCCACACCAGAGCAGGTGGAGGCACCTGAAGGAGACTGTGGCCCTGTGGGAAGCCCGCGCTGGAGCAAGCTCCTGGCAGGACCTGTGGACCCGTGGAGAGAGGAGCTCACGCCAGAGCAGGTTTGCTGGCAGGACTTGTGACCCCGTGGGGGACCCACGCTGGAGCAGTCTGCTCCTGAAGGTCTGCACCCCGTGGGAGAGAGACTCACGTTGGAGCAGTTGGTGAAGGACTGTCTCCCATGAGAGGGACTCCTCCATGCTGGGAGGGGGAACGATGAGAGGAGTCCTCCCCCTGAGGAGGAAGAAGCGGCAGTAACAACGTGTGATGAACTGACCATACCCCCCATTCCCCGTCCCCCTGTTCTGCTGAGGGGGGGGGCAGAGGTTGAAGCCAGGAGTGAAGTTGAGCCCGGGAAGATGGGAGGGGTGGGGGGAGGTGTTTTCAGATTTGATTGTATTTCTCATTCCTCTACTCTGTTTGCTTAGTAATAAGTTAGATGAATTTCCTCTCTAAGTTCAGTCTGGTTTGCTCGTGACGATAACTAGTGAGAGATCTCTCCCTGTTGTTATCTCGACCCAGAAGCTTTTTGTTATACTTTTTCTCCCCTGTTTGGTGAATGAGGGGAGTGATAGAGCGGCTCTGGTGGGCACCTGGCCCCCAGCCAGGCTCAACCCACCACAAATAGTAAAATTGCAAGGAGCTTGGAGATATAAATAATCGCAAGGATGCAAAAAAAAACAAAAGGAGGGAACTGTAGAAAATATAGAAGCTTAGCTATAAGAAAACTTATGCTAACCAGAAAGCTACTCAAGGCCTGGAAGGAAACTTCCAAAAAGGGGAAAATGTCATCGTGGGATAGAGGCCGTGAGACAGAAACTACACAATGATTAGCTTGGAATAATTAGTTTGTAATCAAGGTAACAGGTAATGAAGCTAACTGACCATGGCAATGTACAATGCTCCTACGTTCCACGTACAGTCCCTACCCAACGGGCACTAGGCCCGGTAATATTAATCTTATGAAGTAAGTTGTTACGGACAGGTGTATCCACGGCGAGGATACTGCGCGTGCCTGCAAGAAGAGGGTCATCCAGCAAACATGGGTGTGAGACCAGTGACGACCACCAGAGACCCCTTGAGGGCCACCGACTCAAATCACTGAGCAGGCGTGACGGGGAGGAGACTACGCAAATGAATTCCAAGAAATGATTATCATAGGGCTGCCTTTTTTTGAGAAAAATGGTGAATATGTATGTTTTGATTCTATATAACCTGTGCGTTGGTAATCACCTGCGTGCACGTTGGGCGGAGCCGATTCCCCCGTGCATCCAGCGCTGCAAGAAAGCAAACCTAGGGCAACTCACGTCTGGTACATTTCTCATACCCTTTTACAGATGGCGACCCAGGTGGGACCCTAGGACGCAAGAGGAAGGAGCACCAGCTAATTCTCTGGACAAAAACCGTGACCAACGCTCATTGCTGGCATAACAAAAATAGGTGCGTTCACCTAAGAGACTTGGACACGGGTGATTCCAGACAATACTGGGAGTACTCTTGTGTTTAAACTTGCTAAAGATTTGGTAAGGGGAAAAGAAATTTAAGAAACGGGAACTACGCCCAGCATTGAAAGGGGGACGCCCCTTGCTGAGGTTTTAGAAAATTTGAGTAAGGTTTATGGGGCACAGACTTTACAAAAGACAAGACTGATTGGGTTGTGTCAGGAGGAATGGCCGTTCCTAACTCGAACTCGAGGGGAGGACCTATGGATATTGGCGCCCCCCCCCGCCAAAGGAACTTTTAAGCCCATAAGTTAACATTTCTAAGGATCATTTTAGAAGATGCTGCAAGTCCAAGTATTGATTATTGGTATATTTGGTATGATTGGTCTTATCAAAGACGTAAGCCATCTAAACTACGGGTAAGCTCGCTTCCCTCTGCCCCTGAGGCCGAGGAAACTGACCTTCCCCAAGCAGGGATGTTTCCCATGAAACTGCACTGCATCCCAAATCCCAGAGCAGGACCAGGAGCTCCTCCTGATGGCCCTGCAGTGACTGCTGTGATGCGCCACAAACCTTGGAAACAAGGTGACTTGATCATGTGGCAAAGTAAAATGCCAAGATTAAGAGATGGATGCAGATGGATGTGCACAAATGCTAGCTGGAATAGTCACTGATTACACACCTAACTGGAGTGACATGAAAACTTTGCTGAGAGAACTATTCCAGATGGATGAGGGAGAGAAAATTCTTCAAAAGGACTGAGAAATTGCTCAGAGAGGTCAAGGATTAAATCCCTGGCCCACTGAGGACCCCAACTGGAATTTAGCCACAAACTGATGGAAAAAGACTGATGGAAAGGGCTCCCTTTCCTCCTTTCCCTAACCAATCTAATCCTAACCTTTTAGAGTGTTTTTCTTTGGGGAAGATAGGACATGTCCAGCGGGAGTGCCCACTCCGCCCAGGAAGTGCTGGACGAGGATCAAATCCACCGTATCCACCGTGCCCTCACTCACACAGAAAATAATAAGCTGAACTCCATGCTTGCCGAAGGACTGCGAAGATATCGAATGCAGGAGTGAAGGTAAACGAGTACGGACAAATCACTGCAAAGCTAAACGGACTTTTTGTTGAATTTTTAGTAGACACAGGAGCAACCTTGTCCCTTTGGAATGATGCACTCCCACAAACATGGATTTCTAAAGAAAAGGTACTTATAAGAGGGGTTGTTGGACAAGAAATAAAATCTATTTCGACCCACTTCCAACGATCATTGCAGAAAAAATGGTATATGGGAAGATCTGTGGTACCTCCAAATTCACCTGTGTCTTTGCTAGGACGTGATCTTTTGCAGGAATTTGGTCGGCTTTTAAAATCCCAAAAGGACTTGAAGCACTTCCCGGGAAACCGTGGAGCAGCTCTGGTGATGAGATAGGATTATCGTTAGCCGCAGAACCGGTAATAATGAACACAAAAGGAGGGTCACCTCCATCAAGTAAACAGTACCCGATTGCAGATGAGGCTATCGCGTATCTCAAAAACGGATTGCAGTTTTCTTAGAAAAAGGAATACTCAAGGAATGCCCAAGTCCATCTAATACTCCAATCTTGCCAGTAAGTAAACCTCGATTAGATAAGGATGGGGATCCGGAAGACAGATTTGTTCAAGATCTCCGCGCAGTAAATGAGCATGTAATTTCCCCACCCCCTCTTGTCCCTGACCCGAGTTTCATTCTTACCCAAACACCTGTATTGTATGGGCACAATATGTTACTGGTTTGGATTTAACAGGAGCAGGTTTTAGCATACCCATTGCTGAAGAAGAAAGTCAATCGATTTTTGCTTTTACTTGGCAAGGGAAACAGTTGACTTGGACACACTTGCCACAAGGGTTCACTAGTTCCCAACTATTTTTTTCTCAAATTCTCAGAAACCAGCTAAGAGACTTAAAAATTCCTGGCGGTTCTGTCTTGATTCAGTATGTCGAGGATCTGTTACTAGCAAGCCATACGGCTGAAGATTGTACGCGGGATATTGAATATCTGTGCATCCACCTTGCAAACAAGGGTCACCGTGCATCTCTATCCAAACTGCAACTCTGTCAACACCAGGTAAAGAAGGATCTGGGGTTTATTCTTGAAACAGGGAGGGAGAGAAGTAGATCCAGAACGGGTAAGAGCTAGACAAGAAATTCCCAGACCAGTAACAAAGAAACAATTAAGGGGATTTTTAGGACAAGTGGGATTTTGTAGGCCATGGATTCCTGGATTTAGTGACATAGCGAAACCTCTAACAAGGCAACGAAAAATGAGGAGGTGGAACCAATAGCTTGGGGTCCTGAACGAGAAAAAGCCTTTTGTGCATTAAAGGGAGCATTAACGCGAGCTCCAGCTTTGGGGCTTCCAGACTATTCTAAGCCCTTTAAACTTTATTGCACAGTGTGTTGGATTTGCGTGGCAAGGTTTTGGTAGCGGGGGGGCTACAGGGGTGGCTTCTGTGAGAAGCTGCCAGAAGCTTCCCCTGTGTCTGACAGAGCCAATGCCAGCCGGCTCCAAGACGGAACGCCGCTGGCCAAGGCCAAGCCAATCAGCGCCTCTGTGATAACATAGTTAAGAAGGAAAAAAAACCAGTTAGAAAGGGAGCTTTTGCAGCCGGAGAGAGGAGGGAGAAGACTTAAGAAACTTTTCAGGCACCAAGGCCAGTGTGAGAAGGAGGGGCAGGAGGTGCTCCAGGCACCGGAGCAGAGATCCCCCTGCAGCCTGTGGTGAAGACCATGGTGAAGCAGGCTGTCCCCCTGCAGCCCACGGCGGAAGGATGAGGGGGGTGTAGAGATTCCACCTGCAGCCCATGGAAGACCCACGCCCGAGCAGGTGGAGGCACCTGAAGGAGGCTGTGGACCGTGGGAAGCCCGCGCTGGAGCAAGCTCCTGGCAGGAGCTGTGGACCCGTGGAGAGAGAGGAGCCCACGCCAGAGCAGGTTTGCTGGCAGGACTTGTGACCCCGTGGGGGACCCACGCTGGAGCAGTCTGCTCCTGAAGGTCTGCACCCCGTGGGAGAGACTCATGTTGGAGGAGTTGGTGAAGGACTGTCTCCCATGACAGGGACTCCTCCATGCTGGAGCAGGGGAACGATGAGAGGAGTTAGAGTGGCTCTGGTGGGCACCTGGCCCAGCCAGGGTCCCACCCACCGCACCTGGCAACTCCATGTGGGACACGAAAGGTATTTGCACTACAGCGCAGTCTGCAGTAAAGAAAACTGGCCTTGCGCTTTGATTCCAACACCGCATCCTCAAACAAAACGAGGCTGTTCCCTTTGAGGAACAGGGATGGGAAATCTCACCTGCCATCCCAAAGTTATGCTGTGGCATTGCTTCACTTTTGGCCCCTTTCCTCAGGCTTGGTAACTCTTTTGCAGAGCCTGCTTTTTCCTCTTTGTAACAGGGGATGTCTGGGGTTCCACAGGTTGCTTCGTTGTGGGGCACCACCTGCACCCCTGGATTTGCCTTCATCAATGCATCCTTGTACTAGGAAAGAAACGGAAAATTACCAGTCACGCCAGCGATGACATTATACCATCTACAGGCAACAGAGCGCGCTGCTTATAAGACGATTTTATACAGTGAATAATCCTTCCATACCTTGATTCTTTCACAGTTTAATCGCGTGCTTTGAGTCGGACCATGATATCCTTCATCGAGGTTGAAAGTTAATCATGAATCTGCAGCTAAATAGTTACAAATAGTTTTTCATAGTTCCATAGTTAAGAATGCTACAGATAGTTTTTCACAGTTCAGGATGTCACAGAGAGTTTTGTAAATAGCGGCTAGGGACTCTGAGGATGGCCGTTGTATAGTGCTACCATTATGTCAGTTCCTATTTACCCAGACAAGGTGTCAAGGAAGACGTGCTTGTCAAGAGGTAGAAGCATAACCCATACATCGTTAGTCTGATCAACAGACCCTGAAGAACCATTTGGGAGTGCCAGAAGTATGAGAAACTAAGGGAAAGGTAATTTGGGCCAGGGTCTCCGCAACCACCGACCCACGAGCCCCCTACCAAATTATACCACCTACCCAAAGATAAAGGCCGAGAAAAGAACCGAGCATGCCTTCTAGTTTGCATCCTACCAAAAGAAATCTGAACCACTCGTTGTAACTGGGAGTCTCCTAATTTGGAAGGTTTGCGTATAAATATGACAGAGAACGGGCATTAGGTGTGCTTGATTTGTGGAAATCCACCCAGCACCCAGGCCTGAATAAAAAGCAGTATGTCTCCTATGTGTGTCAGAATCGGCTTATTGCACACCAGGCAACGAATCCGCTTGTTGTCCAAACAGCGGATGTCTGGGAAGTCGAAATCTGCATTCAGGACAAGGGCTGCTCGTCCAGAGATTTCTCCTCAGGGCCTATCAAATAACTCCGCAGTGCGGGCATCCCGGCTGGGCCATCGGTAGCAGACACCCGCTGCAACAGCTGCTTTGTTTTCCATGCCCCTCATCCTCACCCAGAGGCTCTCCACCACATCCTTGCTGACTGGAAGAAGCTGTACCATCCAACCTCTCCCTTACACAGAGTGTGACCCCTCCACCTCACCTGCCCTGCCTACCCCTCCTGAACAGCCTGCAGCCTCCATGCCAGCATTCCAGGCGTGGCACTCGTCCCACCAAGTCCCACAAATCCCAAGGAGATGCCAGCTCTGGGAACGCAGCAAGGCCCCCCTGAACCCTTTCCCTCCCCAGGCAGGAGGGGCTGGGGAGGCTGTTGGGGCGGGGCGGAACACGTGGAGACCCCATTCCTTCCTGGGAGACGCCAGAGAGTCCTTAGCAGCCAACAGCCAGAACGCAACATGGCACCGCCACCACTGCGGCTCCCACTGCGCAGCCCCCGGGGGCCCCCGGCACCCCGGCTCCCGCAGACTTTTCTCCTTCCCAAACCTTCTACCCCCAAGGTACAGACCCACCCTGACCCCTGCACCCCAGGATGGTTCTTGGGGGCAAGAGCGGAGGTGACCGTCGGCCATCGCTCCTGTCTCTCTTCCAGGCGCAGCCAACCTGTGCCCACTGCCCCGCCAGCAGCAGCCCTTCCCTGCAGCCTGGGCACCCTCACTGCACGTGGCACCCCAGGGCCACCAGCACTACCACCACCCAGGTACGGCACCCCTGGCTGCTCTGCCACCCCGGCGCCTTCGCCATCCCCGGCCCCCGTGCACGCCCAGCATCCCCATCAGCCCTGTCCCCAGGGCACTTTTGGCACAGGGCTTCAGCAAGCCCAGGCAAGCGTCCCTGCTCTCGCCTGGCTGATGATGTGCCCAGCAAATCCAAGTCCCAGAGCATTTCCCCAATGCTTGGGGCCATCTCTCCCGGTTCACTCCTAGAAGCCAGTCTCCTCCCTGCTTTGCAAGCCTGTCCCACCAGCACAGCAGCTCACCCGCGCGGAGCACCCCGGCCACAAGCTCCCCACGTGCCCAGCACAGAGCTGGGGGATGTCGGCCATCGGGGCCAGCTCGGTGGCTGTCCTTGGAGGGCCCCAACCCCTGGCCCAGCACAGCTCCCTCTCACCCACACAGGTCTGCAGAGGGCTCCATGCGGCTGCTTCTTCGACCCCGGGTCTTCCACATCGAGTGGACGGTCACCAGCCTGCCTCCCCCGGCCAGCTCCACGCTCAGCCATGGCACCGCTTCTCTGCCGGGTGCTGCCCTGTGGGGGGGCCCCAGGGGCTGCAGGACCCTCCCGGCCTGGGCAGCCCCTCTGACCCCGCAGGGACAGCCGCCACACGTCACACCCCAAAACTATCAGGGGAGAGCGGAGGCCCCAGACCCCCCAGCACTGCCGACGTCCATCCCTGGCTACCGGCACATCGAGGGGCAGCCTGCCCAGATCAACAGCTCAGGCACGGCCACCCCTGCGGGGGCACACCCGGACACCAACATCCCCCCGGGCCCTCACCCCCCACAGCCCCTCTGCTGGCCCCCACCACCAAGCCCCTGGGCACCCAGATGGAGACTTTGAAGTCTCTGAGGAGGAGCTTCTCCAAGAGGCCCTAAGGCTCTTTGGTTGCTCCTTGGATGCGGTGGGGACCAGTCAGGATGTTTCTGGCAACAGCCCCATGCCTGGGGACTCCTGTGGCACCCGTGCAGAGGGCACAGTGGTGGCCCCAACCCCCAGGTGTTGCCGATGTCTATCCCCGGCTACCAGCACATCGAGGGGCAGCCTGCCCAGACCAACATCTGCGGCACGGCCACTCCTGCGGGGGCACACCCGGACACCAACATCCCCCGGGCAGCCATGACTCCCCCAGCCAAGCCCTGGAGGACCTGCCAGGAGACCTTGAGGTCTCCGATGAGGAGCTTCTCCAAGAGGCCCTAAGCCTCTTGGGTTGCTCCCTGGAGGGGTGGAGGCCAGCCACGAGGATGCGGCAGCAGCCCTATGCATGGGGACCATGGTGGCACAGGCGCAGAAGGGGACACGGTGGCCCTTGCCTCCCCCGTGCTGCCAACATCCAGCGCCGGCTACCAGCACGTCGAGGAGCAGCCTGCCCAGCTCACTATCTACGGCACGGCCACCACTGCGGAGGCACACCTGGGCAGCACAGCCCCTGGGCAGCAACGACCCCTCTGCCCTTCTGCTGCCTCCCAGAACCAAGTCCTTGGGGACCTGGCAGGCGACCTCACCGTGTCCGAGGAGGTGCCTCTCGAAGAGGCCCTAAGGCTCTTTGGTTGCTCCCTGGACACGGTGGGGGTCAGCCAGGATGCTTTCAGCAGCAGCAGCCCTGTGCCTGGGGAGCTTGGTGGCACCAGCACAGCCACCACCCCCACTGCCACTTTGCCTCGCTCTCCCTGCCCGAGGAGCTGCTCACCCCCGACTACAGCGTCCCCGAGACCACCGACACCATGCTGAGCCTGGGAGAGTTCTACACCATGGGGATGGAGCCCCAGGAGCCGTGGGGGGCTGCGGGGATGGCCCTGCCACCGTCCCAGGCTGCCGCCTGCGAGAAGCGGGGGGAAGAAGCGGGGGCAGAGCGCCTTGCCAAAGCCGGCCAGCAAGCGCAGGGCTCTGGCAGGCAGCACGGGGGTGGCAGGGGGGGAAGTAGAGCCCGAGCAGGGATGAGGTGGAGGTGGGGGGAGTGGGGGATGGGGGAGGAGGGGTGGTGTATTTGGGGGGGGGGGGAGGGAGGGAGGGGGGTTAGAGTAGCTTTGATGGGACCTTTTCTCTTGTGTTTTGTCAATTAAAAGCTGTTTCTCCAGAACCGCTCCGTGCCTGTGTGGGAGGGGGAGGGAGCACAGGGGGTCCAGGGAAAACGGCACCCAAGGCAGTAGCTCCATGCCTGGGGAATCCGGTGGCACTGGTGCAGAGGGCACAGCGGTTGGCCCCAGCCCCCCTGCTGTTGCCGGCGTCCATCCCGGCTACCAGCACATCCATGGGCAGCCTGCACAGGCTAATATCTCCACGGCTGGTTGGAGGCTTTCCCAACTCGAAAGAACGACTCAAAAGCGGTGGTTAAAGCTCTGTTGAAAGACAGAATACCTAGGTACGGAGTTCCTGAAATAATTGACTCGGACAGAGGAGCACATTTCTCTGCCGCAATTTTAGTGCAACTTTATCATTCATGAAATATCAAGATGCAATTGCGCACACCTTATCACCCACAATCATCAGGGCAAGTAGAAAGGATGACTAGGACGATCAAAGCCAAATTAGTTAAAAACTGTAAAACAACGGCTTGAAGTGGCCAGAAGCGCTAAATTTACTACTTTGGGACATTAGAAAACACCGAGGCAACCAGTGGGTGCATCTCCAGCAGAAGTTTTATTTGGGAGACTTTTAGCGGTACCTGGAACTTATATTCCAGTGAAAACGAGCCTTCTGGATGGAGACGAACAGGTAACTCAGTATTCGTTGTGCCTGCAAATTTTTTTTTCTTTTAATGCAATTGCAAAATCATGCTTATTGGTATCAAGGGATCGTATGTATAACAGTGATTTTTCCATGTTGTATACCCTGTCTTTCTAGTATAATAGTGTGTTGGGTTTGCGTGGCAGGGTTTTGGTAGCGGGGGGGCTACAGGGGTGGCTTCTGTGAGAAGCTGCTAGAAGCTCCCCCTGTGTCTGACAGAGCCAATGCCAGCCGGCTCTAAGATGGGCCCGCCGCTGGCCAAGGCCAAGCAAATCAGCGCCTCTGTGATAACATATTTAAGAAGTAGAAAAAACACTTAGAGAGAGAGAGTTTTTTGCAGCGGAGAGAGGAGTGAGAAGATGTAAGAAACTCTGCAGACACCAAGGTCAGTGCAGATGGAGAGGGGGAGGAGGAGCTCCAGGCGCCGGAGCAGAGATCCCCTGCAGCCCGTGGTGAAGGCCATGGTGAAGCAGGCTGTCCCTCTGCAGCCCATGGAGGAAGGATGAGGGGGTGTAGCGATTCCACCTGCAGCCTGTGGAGGACCCCACGCCGGAGCAGGTGGAGACACCTGAAGGAAGCTGCGGCCGTGGGAAGCCCACGCTGGAGCAAGTTCCAGGCCGGACCGGTGGACCCGTGAAGAGGGGAGCCCACGCCAGGGCAGGTTTGCTGGCAGGACTTGTGACCCTGTAGGAGGGACCCCACGCTGGAGCAGTTTGCTCCTGAAGGTCTGCACCCCGTGAGAGGGACTCATGCTGGAGCAGGGGAACGATGAGAGGAGTCCTCCCCCTGAGGATGAAGAAGCGGCAGAACACCGTGAGATGAACTGACCGTAACCCCCACTCCCCGTCCCCCTGTGCCGCTGAGGGGGGGAAGGTTGAAGCCGGGAGTGAAGTTGAGCCTGGGAAGATGGGAGGGGGTGGGGGGAAGTGTTTTTAAGAGTTGATTTTATTTTTCTCATTCCTCTACTCTGTTTTGCCTAGGAATAAATTAGATGAATTCCCTCTCTAAGTTTGGTCTGTTTTGCTCGTGACGATAATAAGTGAGTGATCTCTCCCTGTCCTTATCTCGACCTGCAAGCATTTCGTTATGCCTTTTCTCCCCTGTTTAGTGAATGAGGGGGGAGAGAGAGAGCGGCTCTGGTGGGCACCTGGCCCCCAGCCAGGCTCAAACCACCACAAATAGTAAAATTGCAAGGAGCTTGGAGATATAAATAATCGCAGGGATGCAAAAAAAAAAACAAAAGGAGGGAACTGTAGAAAATATAGAAGCTTAGCTATAAGAAAACTTATGCTAACCAGAAAGCTACTCAAGGCCTGGAAGGAAACTTCCAAAAGGGGAAAATGTCATCGTGGGATAGAGGCCGTGAGACAGAAACTACACAATGATTATCCTGGAATAATTAGTTTGTAATCCAAGGTAACAGGTAATGAAGCTAACTGACCATGGCAAGGTACAATGCTGCTGTGTTCCACGTACAGTCCCTACCCAACCGGGCACTAGGCCGGGAATATTAATCTTATGAAGTAAGTTGTTACGGACAGGTGTATCCACGGCGAGGATACTGCGCGTGCCTGCAAGAAGAGGGTCATCCAGCAAACATGGGTGTGAGACCAGTGACGACCACCAGAGACCCCTTGAGGGCCACCGACTCAAATCACTGAGCAGGCGTGACGGGGAGGAGACTACGCAAATGAATTCCAAGAAATGATTATCATAGGGCTGCCTTTTTTTGAGAAAAATCGTGAATATGTATGTTTTGATTCTATATAACCTGTGCGTTGGTAATCACCTGCGTGCACGTTGGGCGGAGCCGATTCCCCCCGTGCATCCAGCGCTGCAAGAAAGCAAACCTAGGGCAACTCACGTCTGGTACATTTCTCATACCCTTTTACAGATGGCGACCCAGGTGGGACCCTAGGACGCAAGAGGAAGGAGCACCAGCTAATTCTCTGGACAAACCCGTGACCAACGCTCATTGCTGGCATAACAAAAATAGGTGCGTTCACCTAAGAGACTTGGACACGGGTGATTCCAGACATTACTGGGAGTACTCTTGTGTTTTAACTTGCTAAAGATTTGGTAAGAGGAAAAGAAATTTAAGAAACGGGAACTACACCCAGCATTGAAAGGGGGACGCCCCTTGCTGAGGTTTTAGAAAATTTGAGTAAGGTTTATGGGGCACAGACTTTACAAAAGACAAGACTGATTGGGTTGTGTCAGGAGGATGGCCGTTCCTAACTCGAACTCGAGGGAGGACCTATGGATATTGGCCCCCCCCCCCCAAAGGAACTTTTAAGCCCCATAAGTTAACATTTCTAAGGATCATTTTAGAAGATGCTGCAAGTCCAAGTATTGATTTATTGGTATATTTGGTATGATTGGTCTTTATCAAAGACGTAAGCCATCTAAACTACGGGTAAGCTCGCTTCCCTCTGCCCCTGAGGCCGAGGAAACTGACCTTTCCCAAGCAGGGATGTTTCCCATGAAACTGCACTGCATCCCAAATCCCAGAGCAGGACCAGGAGCTCCTCCTGATGGCCCTGCAGTGACTGCTGTGATGCGCCACAAACCTTGGAAACAAGGTGACTTGATCATGTGGCAAAGTAAAATGCCAAGATTAAGAGATGGATGCAGATGGATGTGCACAAATGCTAGCTGGAATAGTCACTGATTTACACACCTAACTGGAGTGACATGAAAACTTTGCTGAGAGAACTATTCCAGATGGATGAGGGAGAGAAAATTCTTCAAAAGGACTGAGAAATTGCTCAGAGAGGTCAAGGATTAAATCCCTGCCCACTGAGGACCCCACTGGAATTTAGCCACAACTGATGGAAAAATGAACTGATGGAAAGGGCTCCCTTTCCTCCTTTCCCTAAACAATCTAATCCTAACCTTTTTAGAGTGTTTTTCTTGGGGGAAGATAGGACATGTCCAGCGGGAGTGTGCCCACTCCGCCCAGGAAGTGCTGGACGAGGATCAAATCCACCGTATCCACCGTGCCCTCACTCACAACAGAAAAATAATAAGCTGAACTCCATGCTTGCCGAAGGACTGCGAAGATATCGAATGCAGGAGTGAAGGTAAACGAGTACGGACAAATCACTGCAAAGCTAAACGGACTTTTTGTTGAATTTTTAGTAGACACAGGAGCAACCTTGTCCCTTTGGAATGATGCACTCCCACAAACATGGATTTCTAAAGAAAAGGTACTTATAAGAGGGGTTGTTGGACAAGAAATAAAATCTATTTCGACCCACTTCCAACGATCATTGCAGAAAAAATGGTATGGGGAAGATCTGTGGTACCTCCAAATTCACCTGTGTCTTTGCTAGGACGTGATCTTTTGCAGGAATTTGGTCGGCTTTTAAAATCCAAAAGGACTTGAAGCACTTCCCCGGGAACGCGTGGAGCAGCTCTGGTGATGAGATAGGATTATCGTTAGCCGCAGAACCGGTAATAATGAACACAAAAGGAGGGTCACCTCCATCAAGTAAACAGTACCCGATTGCAGATGAGGCTATTCGAGTACTCAAAAACGGATTGCAGTTTTCTTAGAAAAAGGAATACTCAAGGAATGCCAAGTCCATCTAATACTCCAATCTTGCCAGTAAGTAAACCTCGATTAGATAAGGATGGGGATCCGGAAGACAGATTTGTTCAAGATCTCCGCGCAGTAAATGAGCATGTAATTTCCCCACCCCCTCTTGTCCCTGACCCGAGTTTCATTCTTACCCAAACACCTGTATTGTATGGGCACAATATGTTACTGGTTTGGATTTAACAGGAGCAGGTTTTAGCATACCCATTGCTGAAGAAAGTCAATCGATTTTTGCTTTTACTTGGCAAGGGAAACAGTTGACTTGGACACACTTGCCACAAGGGTTCACTAGTTCCCCAACTATTTTTTTCTCAAATTCTCAGAAACCAGCTAAGAGACTTAAAAATTCCTGGCGGTTCTGTCTTGATTCAGTATGTCGAGGATCTGTTACTAGCAAAGCATACGGCTGAAGATTGTACGCGGGATATTGAATATCTGTGCATCACCTTGCAAACAAGGGTCACCGTGCATCTCTATCCAAACTGCAACTCTGTCAACACCAGGTAAAAGAAGGATCTGGGGTTTATTCTTGAACAGGGAGGGAGAGAAGTAGATCCAGAACGGGTAAGAGCTAGACAAGAAATTCCCAGACCAGTAACAAAGAAACAATTAAGGGGATTTTTAGGACAAGTGGATTTTGTAGGCCATGGATTCCTGGATTTAGTGACATAGCGAAACCTCTTAACGAGGCAACGAAAAATGAGGAGGTGGACCCAATAGCTTGGGGTCCTGAACGAGAAAAAGCCTTTTGTGCATTAAAGGGAGCATTAACGCGAGCTCCAGCTTTGGGGCTTCCAGACTATTCTAAGCCCTTTAAACTTTATTGCACAGTGTGTGGATTTGCGTGGCAAGGTTTTGGTAGTAGCGGGGGGGGCTACAGGGGTGGCTTCTGTGAGAAGCTGCCAGAAGCTTCCCCTGTGTCTGACAGAGCCAATGCCAGCCGGCTCCAAGACGGACCCGCCGCTGGCCAAGGCCAAGCCAATCAGCGCCTCTGTGATAACATAGTTAAGAAGGAAAAAAACCAGTTAGAAAGGGAGCTTTTTGCAGCCGGAGAGAGGAGGGAGAAGACTTAAGAAACTTTTCAGGCACCAAGGCCAGTGCAGAAGGAGGGGCAGGAGGTGCTCCAGGCACCGGAGCAGAGATCCCCCTGCAGCCTGTGGTGAAGACCATGGTGAAGCAGGCTGTCCCCCTGCAGCCCACGGCGGAAGGATGAGGGGGTGTAGAGATTCCACCTGCAGCCCATGGAGAGACCCCACGCCCGAGCAGGTGGAGGCACCTGAAGGAGGCTGTGGACCGTGGGAAGCCCGCGCTGGAGCAAGCTCCTGGCAGGAGCTGTGGACCCGTGGAGAGAGGAGCCCACGCCAGAGCAGGTTTGCTGGCAGGACTTGTGACCCCGTGGGGGACCCACGCTGGAGCAGTCTGCTCCTGAAGGTCTGCACCCCGGGGAGAGACTCATGTTGGAGGTTGTGGTGAAGGATGTCTCCCATGACAGACTCCTCCATGCTGGAGCAGGGGAACGATGAGAGGAGTTAGAGTGGCTCTGGTGGGCACCTGGCCCCAGCCAGGGTCCACCCACCGCACCTGGCAACTCCATGTGGGACACGAAAGGTATTTGCACTACAGCGCAGTCTGCAGTAAAGAAAACTGGCCTTGCGCTTTGATTCCAACACCGCATCCTCAAACAAAACGAGGCTGTTCCTTTGAGGAACAGGGATGGAAATCTCACCTGCCATCCCAAAGTTATGCTGTGGCATTGCTTCACTTTTGGCCCCTTTCCTCAGGCTTGGTAACTCTTTTGCAGAGCCTGCTTTTTCCTCTTTGTAACAGGGGATGTCTGGGGTTCCACAGGTTGCTTTCGTTGTGGGGCACCACCTGCACCCTGGATTTGCCTTCATCAATGCATCCTTGTACTAGGAAAGAAACGGAAAATTACCAGTCACGCCAGCGATGACATTATACCATCTACAGGGCAACAGAGCGCGCTGCTTATAAGACGATTTTATACAGTGAATAATCCTTCCATACCTTGATTCTTTCACAGTTTAATCGCGTGCTTTGAGTCGGACCATGATATCCTTCATCGAGGTTGAAAGTTAATCATGAATCTGCAGCTAAATAGTTACAAATAGTTTTTCATAGTTCCATAGTTAAGAATGCTACAGATAGTTTTTCACAGTTCAGGATGTCACAGAGAGTTTTGTAAATAGCGGCTAGGGACTCCTGAGGATGGCCGTTGTATAGTGCTACCATTATGTCAGTTCCTATTTACCCAGACAAGGTGTCAAGGAAGACGTGCTTGTCAAGAGGTAGAAGCATAACCCATACATCGTTAGTCTGATCAACAGACCCTGAAGAACCATTTGGGAGTGCCAGAAGTATTGAGAAACTAAGGGAAAGGTAATTTGGGCCAGGGTCTCCGCAAACACCCACGACCCACGAGCCCCCTACCCAAATTATACCACCTACCCAAAGATAAAGGCCGAGAAAAGAACCGAGCATGCCTTCTAGTTTGCATCCTACCAAAAGAAATCTGAACCACTCGTTGTAACTGGGAGTCTCCTAATTTGGAAGGTTTGCGTATAAATATGACAGAGAACGGGCATTAGGTGTGCTTGATTTGTGGAAATCCACCCAGCACCCAGGCCTGAATAAAAAGCAGTATGTCTCCTATGTGTGTCAGAATCGGCTTATTGCACACCAGGCAACGAATCCGCTGTTCGGACAAGCAGCGGATGTCTGGAAGTCGAAATCTGCATTCAGGACAAGGGGTGCTCGTCCAGAGATTTCTCCTCAGGGCCTATCAAATAACTCCGCAGTGCGGGCATCCCGGCTGGGCCATCGGTAGCAGACACCCACTGCAACAGCTGCTTTGTTTTCCATGCCCCTCATCCTCACCCAGAGGCTCTCCACCACATCCTTGCTGACTGGAAGGGCTGTACCATCCAACCTCTCCCTTACACAGAGTGTGACCCCTCCACCTCACCTGCCCTGCCTACCCCTCCTGAACAGCCTGCAGCCTCCATGCCAGCATTCCAGGCGTGGCACTCGTCCCACCAAGTCCCACAAATCCCAAGGAGATGCCAGCTCTGGGAACGCAGCAAGGCCCCCCCTGAACCCTTTCCCTCCCCAGGCAGGAGGGGCTGGGGAGGCTGTTGGGGCGGGGCGGAACACGTGGAGACCCCACATTCCTTCCTGGGAGACGCCAGAGAGTCCTTAGCAGCCAACAGCCAGAACGCAACATGGCACCGCCACCACTGCGGCTCCCACTGCGCAGCCCCCGGGGGCCCCCGGCACCCCGGCTCCCGCAGACTTTTCTCCTTCCCCAAACCTTCTACCCCCAAGGTACAGACCCACCCTGACCCCTGCACCCCAGGATGGTTCTTGGGGGCAAGAGCGGAGGTGACCGTCGGCCATCGCTCCTGTCTCTCTTCCAGGCGCAGCCAACCTGTGCCCACTGCCCCGCCAGCAGCAGCCCTTCCCTGCAGCTGGGCACCCTCACTGCACGTGGCACCCCAGCCCCACCAGCACTACCACCACCAGGTACGGCACCCCTGGCTGCTCTGCCACCCCGGCGCCTTCGCCATCCCCGGCCCCGTGCACGCCCAGCATCCCCATCAGCCCTGTCCCCAGGGCACTTTTGGCACAGGGCTTCAGCAAGCCCAGGCAAGCGTCCCTGCTCTCGCCTGCTGATGCGTGCCCAGCAAATCCAAGTCCCAGAGCATTTCCCCAATGCTTGGGGCCATCTCTCCCGGTTCACCTCCTAGAAGCCAGTCTCCTCCCTGCTTTGCAAGCCTGTCCCACCAGCACAGCAGCTCACCCCGCGCGGAGCACCCGGCCACAAGCTCCCCACGTGCCCAGCACAGAGCTGGGGGATGTCGGCCATCGGGGGCCAGCTCGGTGGCTGTCCTTGGAGGGCCCCACCCCCTGGCCCAGCACAGCTCCCTCTCACCCACACAGGTCTGCAGAGGGCTCCATGCGGCTGCTTCTTCGACCCCCGGGTCTTCCACATCGAGTGGACGGTCACCAGCCTGCCTCCCCCGGCCAGCTCCACGCTCAGCCATGGCACGCTTCTCTGCCGGGTGCTGCCCTGTGGGGGGGCCCCAGGGGCTGCAGGACCCTCCCGGCCTGGGCAGCCCCTCTGACCCCGCAGGGACAGCCGCCACACGTCACACCCCAAAACTATCAGGGGAGAGCGGAGGGCCCAGACCCCCCAGCACTGCCGACGTCCATCCCTGGCTACCGGCACATCGAGGGGCAGCCTGCCCACATCAACAGCTCAGGCACGGCCACCCCTGCGGGGGCACACCCGGGCACCAACATCCCCCCGGGCCCTGACACCCCCCACAGCCCCTCTGCTGGCCCCCACCACCAAGCCCCTGGGCACCCAGATGGAGACTTTGAAGTCTCTGAGGAGGAGCTTCTCCAAGAGGCCCTAAGGCTCTTTGGTTGCTCCTTGGATGCGGTGGGGACCAGTCAGGATGTTTCTGGCAACAGCCCCATGCCTGGGGACTCCTGTGGCACCCGTGCAGAGGGCACAGTGGTGGCCCCAACCCCCAGGTGTTGCCGATGTCTATCCCCGGCTACCAGCACATCGAGGGGCAGCCTGCCCAGACCAACATCTGCGGCACGGCCACTCCTGCGGGGGCACACCGACACCAACATCCCCCCCCGGGCAGCCATGACTCCCCCAGCCAAGCCCTGGAGGACCTGCCAGGAGACCTTGAGGTCTCCGATGAGGAGCTTCTCCAAGAGGCCCTAAGCCTCTTGGGTTGCTCCCTGGACGGGTGTGGAGGCCAGCCACGAGGATGCCGGCAGCAGCCCTATGCATGGGGACCATGGTGGCACAGGCGCAGAAGGGGACACGGTGGCCCTTGCCTCCCCCGTGCTGCCAACATCCATCGCCGGCTACCAGCACGTCGAGGAGCAGCCTGCCCAGCTCACTATCTACGGCACGGCCACCACTGCGGAGGCACACCTGGGCAGCAACAGCCCCCTGGGCAGCAACGACCCCTCCTGCCCTTCTGCTGCCTCCCAGAACCAAGTCCTTGGGGACCTGGCAGGCGACCTCACCGTGTCCGAGGAGGTGCCTCTCGAAGAGGCCCTAAGGCTCTTTGGTTGCTCCCTGGACACGGTGGGGGTCAGCCAGGATGCTTTCAGCAGCAGCAGCCCTGTGCCTGGGGAGCTTGGTGGCACAGCACAGCCACCCCCCACTGCCACTTTGCCTCGCTCTCCCTGCCGAGGAGCTGCTCACCCCCGACTACAGCGTCCCCGAGACCACCGACGCCATCCTGAGCCTGGGAGAGTTCTACACCATGGGGATGGAGCCCCAGGAGCCGTGGGGGGCTGCGGGGATGGCCCTGCCACCGTCCCAGGCTGCCGCCTGCTGCGAGAAGCGGGGGAAGAAGCGGGGGCAGAGCGCCTTGCCAAAGCCGGCCAGCAAGCGCAGGGCTCTGGCAGGCAGCACGGGGGTGGCAGGGGGGGGAAGTAGAGCCAGAGCAGGGATGAGGTGGGAGGGGGGTGGGGGGGTGGGGGATGGGGGAGGAGGGGTGGTGTATTTGGGGGGGGGGGGAGGGAGGGAGGGGGGTTAGAGTAGCTTTGATGGGACCTTTTCTCTTTGTGTTTTGTCAATTAAAAGCTGTTTCTCCAGAACCGCTCCGTGCCTGTGTGGGAGGGGGAGGGAGCACAGGGGGTCCAGGGAAAACGGCACCCAAGGCAGTAGCTCCATGCCTGGGGAATCCGGTGGCACTGGTGCAGAGGGCACAGCGGTGGCCCCAGCCCCCCTGCTGTTTTGCGGCGTCCATCCCCGGCTACCAGCACATCCATGGGCAGCCTGCACAGGCTAATATCTCCACGGCTGGTTGGAGGCTTTCCCAACTCGAAAGAACGACTCAAAAGCGGTGGTTAAAGCTCTGTTGAAAGACAGAATACCTAGGTACGGAGTTCCTGAAATAATTGACTCGGACAGAGGAGCACATTTCTCTGCCGCAATTTTAGTGCAACTTTATCATTCATGAAATATCAAGATGCAATTGCGCACACCTTATCACCCACAATCATCAGGGCAAGTAGAAAGGATGACTAGGACGATCAAAGCCAAATTAGTTTAAAAACCTGTAAACAAACCGGCTTGAAGTGGCCAGAAGCGCTAAATTTACTACTTTGGACATTAGAAACACACCGAGGCAACCAGTGGGTGCATCTCCAGCAGAAGTTTTATTTGGGAGACTTTTAGCGGTACCTGGAACTTTTATTTCCAGTGAAAACGAGCCTTCTGGATGGAGACGAACAGGTAACTCAGTATTCGTTGTGCCTGCAAATTTTTTTTTCTTTTAATGCAATTGCAAAATCATGCTTATTGGTATCAAGGGATCGTATGTATAACAGTGATTTTTCCATGTTGTATACCCTGTCTTTCTAGTATAATTGTGTGTTGGGTTTGCGTGGCAGGGTTTTGGTAGGGGGGGCTACAGGGGTGGCTTCTGTGAGAAGCTGCTAGAAGCTCCCCTGTGTCTGACAGAGCCAATGCCAGCCGGCTCTAAGATGGGCCCGCCGCTGGCCAAGGCCAAGCAATCAGCGCCTCTGTGATAACATATTTAAGAAGTAGAAAAACACTTAGAGAGAGAGAGTTTTTTGCAGCCGGAGAGAGGAGTGAGAAGATGTAAGAAACTCTGCAGACACCAAGGTCAGTGCAGATGGAGGGGGAGGAGGAGCTCCAGGCGCCGGAGCAGAGATCCCCCTGCAGCCCGTGGTGAAGGCCATGGTGAAGCAGGCTGTCCCTCTGCAGCCCATGGAGGAAGGATGAGGGGGGTGTAGCGATTCCACCTGCAGCCTGTGGAGGACCCCACGCCGGAGCAGGTGGAGACACCTGAAGGAAGCTGCGGCCCGTGGGAAGCCCACGCTGGAGCAAGTTCCAGGCCGGACCGGTGGACCCGTGTGAAGAGGGGAGCCCACGCCAGGGGCAGGTTTGCTGGCAGGACTTGTGACCCTGTAGGAGAGGGACCCCCACGCTGGAGCAGTTTGCTCTGAAGGTCTGCACCCGTGAGAGGGACTCCATGCTGGAGCAGGGGAACGATGAGAGGAGTCCTCCCCCTGAGGATGAAGAAGCGCGCAGAAACCCGTGAGATGAACTGACCGTAACCCCCACTCCCGTCCCCCTGTGCCGCTGAGGGGGGGAAGGTTGAAGCCGGGAGTGAAGTTGAGCCCGGGAAGATGGGAGGTGGTGGGGGGAAGTGTTTTTAAGAGTTGATTTTATTTTCTCATTCCTCTACTCTGTTTTGCCTAGGAATAAATTAGATGAATTCCCTCTCTAAGTTTGGTCTGTTTTGCTCGTGACGATAATTAGTGAGTGATCTCTCCCTGTCCTTATCTCGACCTGCAAGCATTTCGTTATGCCTTTTCTCCCCTGTTTAGTGAATGAGGGGAGTGAGAGAGCGGCTCTGGTGGGCACCTGGCCCCCAGCCAGGCTCAACCCACCACAAATAGTAAAATTGCAAGGAGCTTGGAGATATAAATAATCGCAGGGATGCAAAAAAAAAAACAAAAGGAGGGAACTGTAGAAAATATAGAAGCTTAGCTATAAGAAAACTTATGCTAACCAGAAAGCTACTCAAGGCCTGGAAGGAAACTTCCAAAAAGGGGAAAATGTCATCGTGGGATAGAGGCCGTGAGACAGAAACTACACAATGATTATCCTGGAATAATTAGTTTGTAATCAAGGTAACAGGTAATGAAGCTAACTGACCATGGCAAGGTACAATGCTGCTGTGTTCCACGTACAGTCCCTACCCAACCGGGCACTAGGCCCGGGAATATTAATCTTATGAAGTAAGTTGTTACGGACAGGTGCATCCACGGCGAGGATACTGCGCGTGCCTGCAAGAAGAGGGTCATCCAGCAAACACGGTGCGCGACCACCAGTGACGACCACCAGAGACCCTTGAGGGCCACCGACTCAAATCACTGAGCAGGGCGTGACGGGGAGAGGAGACTACGTAAATGAATTCCAAGAAATGATTATCATAGGGCTGCCTTTTTTTGAGAAAAATGGTGAATATGTATGTTTTGATTTCTATATAACCTGTGCGTTGGTAATCACCTGCGTGCACGTTGGGCGGAGCCGATTCCCCCGTGCATCCAGCGCTGCAAGAAAGCAAACCTAGGGCAACTCACGTCTGGTACATTTTCATACCCTTTTACAGATGGCGACCCAGGTGGGACCCTAGGACGCAAGAGGCAAGAGGAAGGAGACCAGCTAATTCTCTGGACAAACCCGTGACCAACGCTTCATTGCTGGCATAACAAAATAGGTGCGTTCACCTAAGTGACTTGGACACGGGTGATTCCAGACAATACTGGGAGTACTCTTGTGTTTAAACTTGCTAAAGATTTGGTAAGGGAAAAGAAATTAAGAAACGGGAACTACACCCAGCATTGAAAGGGGGATGCCCCTTGCTGAGGTTTTAGAAAATTGGAGTAAGGTTTATGGGGCACAGACTTTACAAAAGACAAGACTGATTGGGTTGTGTCAGGAGGAATGGCCGTTCCTAACTCGAACTCGAGGGGGAGGCCTATGGATATTGGCCCCCCCCCCCCAAAGGAACTTTTAAGCCCCATAAGTTAACATTTCTAAGGATCATTTTAGAAGATGCTGCAAGTCCAAGTATTGATTATTGGTATATTTGGTATGATTGGTCTTATCAAAGACGTAAGCCATCTAAACTACGGGTAAGCTCGCTTCCCTCTGCCCCTGAGGCCGAGGAAACTGACCTTCCCCAAGCAGGATGTTTCCCATGAAACTGCACTGCATCCCAAATCCAGAGCAGGACCAGGAGCTCCTCCTGATGGCCCTGCAGTGACTGCTGTGATGCGCCACAAACCTTGGAAACAAGGTGACTTGATCATGTGGCAAAGTAAAATGCCAAGATTAAGAGATGATGCAGATGGATGTGCACAAATGCTAGCTGGAATAGTCACTGATTACACACCTAACTGGAGTGACATGAAAACTTTGCTGAGAGAACTATTCCAGATGGATGAGGGAGAGAAAATTCTTCAAAAGGACTGAGAAATTGCTCAGAGAGGTCAAGGATTAAATCCCTGGCCCACTGAGGACCCCAACTGGAATTTAGCCACAACTGATGGAAAAAGACTGATGGAAAGGGCTCCCTTTCCTCCTTTCCCCAACCAATCTAATCCTAACCTTTTAGAGTGTTTTTCCTGGGGGAAGATAGGACATGCCCAGCGGGAGTGCCCACTCCGCCCAGGAAGTGCTGGACGAGGATCAAATCCACCGTATCCACCGTGCCCTCACTCACAACAGAAAAATAATAAGCTGAACTCCATGCTTGCCGAAGGACTGCGAAGATATCGAATGCAGGAGTGAAGGTAAACGAGTACGGACAAATTACTGCAAAGCTAAACGGACTTTTTGTTGAATTTTTAGTAGACACAGGAGCAACCTTGTCCCTTTGGAATGATGCACTCCCACAAACATGGATTTCTAAAGAAAAGGTACTTATAAGAGGGGTTGTTGGACAAGAAATAAAATCTATTTCGACCCCACTTCCAACGATCGTTGCAGAAAAAATGGTATGGGGAAGATTTGTGGTACCTCCAAATTCACCTGTGTCTTTGCTAGGACGTGATCTTTTGCAGGAATTTGGTCGGCTTTTAAAATCCCAAAAGGACTTGAAGCACTTCCCCGGGAACCGTGGAGCAGCTCTGGTGATGAGATAGGATTATCGTTAGCCGCAGAACCGGTAATAATGAACACAAAAGGAGGGTCACCTCCATCAAGTAAACAGTACCCGATTGCAGATGAGGCTATTCCGAGTACTCAAAAACGGATTGCAGTTTTCTTAGAAAAAGGAATACTCAAGGAATGCCCAAGTCCATCTAATACTCCAATCTTGCCAGTAAGTAAACCTCGATTAGATAAGGATGGGGATCCGGAAGACAGATTTGTTCAAGATCTCCGCGCAGTAAATGAGCATGTAATTTCCCCACCCCCTCTTGTCCCTGACCCGAGTTTCATTCTTACCCAAACACCTGTATTGTATGGGCACAATATGTTACTGGTTTGGATTTAACAGGAGCAGGTTTTAGCATACCCATTGCTGAAGAAAGTCAATCGATTTTTGCTTTTACTTGGTAAGGGAAACAGTTGACTTGGACACACTTGCCACAAGGGTTCACTAGTTCACCAACTATTTTTTTCTCAAATTCTCAGAAACCAGCTAAGAGACTTAAAAATTCCTGGCGGTTCTGTCTTGATTCAGTATGTCGATGATCTGTTACTAGCAAGCCATACGGCTGAAGACTGTACGCGGGATATTGAATATCTGTGCATCCAACTTGCAAACAAGGGTCACCGTGCATCTCTATCCAAACTGCAACTCTGTCAACAACAGGTGAAGAAGGATCTGGGGTTTATTCTTAAACCAGGGAGGGAGAGAAGTAGATCCAGAACAGGTAAGAGCTAGACAAGAAATTCCCAGACCAGTAACAAAGAAACAAGGGGATTTTTAGGACAAGTGGGATTTTGTAGGCCATGGATTCCTGGATTTAGTGACATAGCGAAACCTCTTAACGAGGCAATGAAATATGAGGAGGTGGAACCAATAGCTTGGGGTCCTGAACGAGAAAAAGCCTTTTGTGCATTAAAGGGAGCATTAACGCGAGCTCCAGCTTTGGGGCTTCCAGACTATTCTAAGCCCTTTAAACTTTATTGCACTGTGTGTTGGATTTGCGTGGCAAGGTTTTGGTAGCGGGGGGGGGCTACAGGGGTGGCTTCTGTGAGAAGCTGCCAGAAGCTTCCCCTGTGTCTGATAGAGCCAATGCCAGCTGGCTCCAAGATGGACCCGCCGCTGGCCAAGGCCAAGCCAATCAGCGCCTCTGTGATAACATAGTTAAGAAGGAAAAAAACCAGTTAGAAAGGGAGCTTTTGCAGCCGGAGAGAGGAGGGAGAAGACTTAAGAAACTTTTCAGGCACCAAGGCCAGTGCAGAAGGAGGGGCAGGAGGTGCTCCAGGCACCGGAGCAGAGATCCCCCTGCAGCCCGTGGTGAAGACCATGGTGAAGCAGGCTGTCCCCCTGCAGCCCATGGCGGAAGGATGAGGGGGTGTAGAGATTCCACCTGCAGCCCATGGAGGACCCCACGCCGGAGCAGGTGGAGGCACCTGAAGGAGGCTGTGGACCGTGGGAAGCCCACGCTGGAGCAAGCTCCTGGCAGGACCTGTGGACCCGTGGAGAGAGGAGCCCACGCCAGAGCAGGTTTGCTGGCAGGACTTGTGACCCTGTGGGGGACCCACGCTGGAGCAGTCTGCTCCTGAAGGTCTGCACCCCGTGGGAGAGAGACTCACGTTGGAGGAGTTGGTGAAGGACTGTCTCCCGTGAGAGGGACTCCTCCATGCTGGAGCAGGGGAACGATGAGAGGAGTTAGAGTGGCTCTGGTGGGCACCTGGCCCCCAGCCAGGGTCCACCCACCGCACCTGGCAACTCCATGTGGGACACGAAAGGTATTTGCACTACAGCACAGTCTGCAGTAAAGAAAACTGGCCTTGCGCTTTGATTCCAACACCGCATCCTCAAACAAAACGAGGCTGTTCCCTTTGAGGAACAGGGATGGAAATCTCACCTGCCATCCCAAAGTTATGCTGTGGCATTGCTTCACTTTTGGCCCCTTTCCTCAGGCTTGGTAACTCTTTTGCAGAGCCTGCTTTTTCCTCTTTGTAACAGGCGATGTCTGGGGTTCCACAGGTTGCTTTGTTGTGGGGCACCACCCGTACCCCTGGATTTGCCTTCATCAATGCATCCTTGTACTAGGAAAGAAACGGAAAATTACCAGTCGTGCCAGTGATGACATTATACCTTCCACAGGGCAACAGAGCGCGCTGCTTATGAGACGATTTTATACAGTGAATAATCCTTCCATACCTTGATTTTTTCAAGTTTAATCGCGTGCTTTCAGTCTGACCATGATATCCTTCATCAAGGTTAAAAGTTAATCCTGAATCTGCAGCTAAAAAGTTTCAAATTGTTTTTCATAGTTCCACTGTTAAGAATGTTCCAGATAGTTTTTCACCGTTCAGGATGTCACAGAGAGTTTTGTAAATAGCGGCTAGGGACTCCTGAGGATGGCCGTTGTCCAGTGCTACCATTATGTCAGTTCCTATTTACCCAGACAAGGTGTCAAGGAAGACGTGCTTGTCAAGAGGTAGAAGCATAACCCATACATCGTTAGTCTGATCAACAGACCCTGAAGAACCATTTGGGAGTGCCAGAAGTATTGAGAAACTAGGGGAAAGGTCATTTGGGCCAGGGTCTCCGCAACCACCGACCCACGAGCCCCCTACCCAAATTATACCACCTACCCAAAGATAAAGGCCGAGAAAAGAACCGAGCATGCCTTCTAGTTTGCATCCTAGCAGAAGAAATCTGAACCAATCGTTGTAATTGGGAGTCTCCTAATTTGGAAGGTTTGTGTATAAATATGACAGAGAACGGGCATTAGGTGTGCTTGATTTGTGGAAATCCACCCAGCACCCAGGCCTGAATAAAAAGCAATATGTCTCCTATGTGTGTCAGAATCGGCTTATTGCACACCAGGCAACGAATCCGCTGTTCGGACAAGCAGCGGATGTCTGGGAAGTCGAAATCTGCATTCAGGACAAGGGCTGCTCGTCCAGAGATTTCTCCTCAGGGCCTATCGAATAACTCCGCAGTGCGGGCATCCCGGCTGGGCCATCGGTAGCAGACACCCACTGCAACAGCTGCTTTGTTTTCCATGCCCCTCACCCTCACCCAGAGGCTCTCCACCACATCCTTGCTGACTGGAAGGGCTGTACCATCCAACCTCTCCCTTACACAGAGTGCGACCCCTCCACCTCGCCTGCCCTGCCTACCCCTCCTGAACAGCCTGCAGCCTCCATGCCAGCATTCCAGGCGTGGCACTTGTCCCACCAAGTCCCACAAATCCCAAGGAGATGCCAGCTCTGGGAATGCAGCAAGGCCCCCCCTGAACCCTTTCCCTCCCCAGGCAGGAGGGGTTTGGGGAGGCTGTTGGGGCGGGGCGGAACACGTGGAGACCCCACATTCCTTCCTGGGAGACGCCAGAGAGTCCTTAGCAGCCAACAGCCAGAACGCAACATGGCGCCACCACCACTGCGGCTCCCACCGCGCGGCCCCCGGGACCCCCCGGCACCCCGGCTCCCGCAGACTTTTCTCCTTCCCCAAACCTTCTACCTCCAAGGTACAGACCCACCCTGACCCCTGCACCCCAGGATGGTTCTTGGGGGCAAGAGTGGAGATGACCACCGGCCATCGCTCCTGTCTCTCTTCCAGGCGCAGCCAACCTGTGCCCACTGCCCCGCCAGCAGCAGCCCTTCCCCGCAGCCTGGGCACCCTCACTGCACGTGGCACCCCAGGGCCCCCAGGCACTACCACCACCAGGTACGGCACCCCTGGCTGCTCTGCCACCCCGGCGCCTTCGCCATCCCCGGCCCCCGCGCACGCCCAGCATCCCCATCAGCCCTGTCCCCAGGGCACTTTTGGCGCAGGGCTTCAGCAAGCCCAGGCAAGCGTCCCTGCTCTCGCCTGGCTGATGCGTGCCCAGCAAATCCAAGTCCCAGAGCATTTCCCCAATGCTTGGGGCCATCTCTCCCGCTTCACCTCCTAGAAGCCAGTCTCCTCCCTGCTTTGCAAGCCTGTCCCACCAGCACAGCAGCTCACCCCGCGCGGAGCACCCCGGCCACAAGCTCCCCACGTGCCCAGCACAGAGCTGGGGGATGTCGGCCATCGGGGCCAGCTCGGTGGCTGTCCTTGGAGGGCCCCAACCCCCTGGCCCAGCACAGCTCCCTCTCACCCACACAGGTCTGCAGAGGGCTCCATGCGGCTGCTTCTTCGACCCCCGGGTCTTCCACATCGAGTGGACGGTCACCAGCCTGCCTCCCCCGGCCAGCTCCACGCTCAGCCATGGCACCGCTTCTCTGCCGGGTGCTGCCCTGTGGGGGGGCCCCAGGGGCTGCAGGACCCTCCCGGCCTGGGCAGCCCCTCTGACCCCGCAGGGACAGCCGCCACACGTCACACCCCAAAACTATCAGGGCAGAGTGGAAGCCCCAGCCCCCCCAGCACGGCTGATGTCCATCCCTGGCTACCGGCACATCGAGGGGCAGCCTGCCCACATCAACAGCTCAGGCACGGCCACCCCTGCGCGGGCACACCCGGGCACCAACATCCCCCCGGGCCCTGACACCCCCCGCAGCCCCTCTGCTGGCCCCCACCACCAAGCCCCTGGGCACCCGGATGGAGACTTTGAAGTCTCTGAGGAGGAGCTTCTCCAAGAGGCCCTAAGGCTCTTTGGTTGCTCCTTGGATGTGGTGGGGACCAGTCAGGATGTTCCTGGCAGCAGCCCCATGCCTGGGGACTCCTGTGGCACCCGTGCAGAGGGAAGAGCGGTGGCTCCAGCCCCCCTGCTGTTGCCGATGTCTATCCCCGGCTACCAGCACATCGAGGGGCAGCCTGCCCAGACCGACATCTGCGGCACGGCCACTCCTGCAGGGGCACACCCGGACACCAACATCCCCCCGGGCAGCCATGACTCCCCCAGCCAAGCCCTGGAGGACCTGCCAGGAGACCTTGAGGTCTCCGATGAGGAGCTTCTCCAAGAGGCCCTAAGCCTCTTGGGTTGCTCCCTGGACGGGGTGGAGGCCAGCCATGAGGATGCCGGCAGCAGCCCTATGCACGGGGACCATGGTGGCACAGGCGCAGAAGGGAACACGGTGGCCCTTGCCTCCCCCGTGCTGCCAACATCCATCGCCGGCTACCAGCACGTCGAGGAGCAGCCTGCCCAGCTCCCTATCTACGGCACGGCCACCACTGCGGAGGCACACCTGGGCAGCAACAGCCCCCTGGGCAGCAACGACCCCTCCTGCCCTTCTGCTGCCTCCCAGAACCAAGTCCTTGGGGACCTGGCAGGCGACCTCACCATGCCCGAGGAGGTGCCTCTTGAAGAGGCCCTAAGGATCTTTGGTTGCTCCCTGGACACGGTGGGGGTCAGCCAGGATGCTTTCAGCAGCAGCCCTGTGCCTGGGGAGCTTGGTGGCACCAGCACAGCCACCCCCCACTGCCACTTTGCCTCGCTCTCCCTGCCCGAGGAGCTGCTCACCCCCGACTACAGCGTCCCCGAGACCACCGACGCCATCCTGAGCCTGGGAGAGTTCTACACCATGGGGATGGAGCCCCAGGAGCCGTGGGGGGCTGCGGGGATGGCCCTGCCACCGTCCCAGGCTGCCGCCTGCGAGAAGCGGGGGAAGAAGCGGGGGCAGAGCGCCTTGCCAAAGCCAGACAGCAAGCGCAGGGCTCTGGCAGGCAGCACGCGGGTGGCAGGGGGGGAAGTAGAGCCCGAGCAGGGATGAGGTGGAGGTGGGGGGAGTGGGGGATGGGGGAGGAGGGGTGGTGTATTTGGGGGGGGGGGGGGAGGGAGGGAGGGGGGTTGGAGTAGCTTTGATGGGACCTTTTCTCTTGTGTTTTGTCAATTAAAAGCTGTTTCTCCAGAACCGCTCCGTGCCTGTGTGGGAGGGGGAGGGAGCACAGGGGGTCCAGGGAAAACGGCACCCAAGGCAGTAGCTCCATGCCTGGGGAATCCGGTGGCACTGGCGCAGAGGGCACAGCGGTGGCCCCAGCCCCCCCTGCTGTTGCCGGCGTCCATCCCCGGCTACCAGCACGTCCATGGGCAGCCTGCACAGGCTAATATCTCCACGGCTGGGTGGAGGCTTTCCCAACTCGAAAGAACGACTCAAAAGCGGTGGTTAAAGCTCTGTTGAAAGACAGAATACCTAGGTACGGAGTTCCTGAAATAATTGACTCGGACAGAGGAGCACATTTCTCTGCCGCAATTTTAGTGCAACTTTATCATTCATGAAATATCAAGATGCAATTGCGCACACCTTATCACCCACAATCATCAGGGCAAGTAGAAAGGATGACTAGGACGATCAAAGCCAAATTAGTTAAAACCTGTAAACAAACTGGCTTGAAGTGGCCAGAAGCGCTAAATTTACTACTTTGGGACATTAGAAACACACCGAGGCAACCAGTGGGTGCATCTCCAGCAGAAGTTTTATTTGGGAGACTTTTAGCGGTACCTGGAACTTATATTCCAGTGAAAACGAGCCTTCTGGATGGAGACGAACAGGTAACTCAGTATTCGTTGTGCCTGCAAATTTTTTTTTTTTTTTTTAATGCAATTGCAAAATCATGCTTATTGGTATCAAGGGATCGTATGTATAACAGTGATTTTTCCATGTTGTATACCCTGTCTTTCTAGTATAATAGTAAAATTGCAAGGAGCTTGGAGATATAAATAATTGCAGGGATGCCAAGAAAAACCAAAGGAGGGAACTGTAGAAAATATAGAAGCTTAGCTATAAGAAAACTTATGCTAACCAGAAAGCTACTCAAGGCCTGGAAGGAAACTTCCAAAAAGGGGAAAATGTCATCGTGGGATAGAGGCCGTGAGACAGAAACTACACAATGATTAGCTTGGAATAATTAGTTTGTAATCAAGGTAACAGGTAATGAAGCTAACTGACCATGGCAATGTACAATGCTCCTACGTTCCACGTACAGTCCCTACCCAACCGGACAATAGGTTTGGAGATATTAATCTTATGAAGTAAGTTGTTACGGACAGGTGCATCCACGGCGAGGATACTGCGCGTGCCTGCAAGAAGAGGGTCATCCAGCAAACACGGCTGCGCGACCACTGACGACCACCAGAGACCCCTTGAGGGCCACCGACTCAAATCACTGAGCATGTGTGACGGGGAGGAGACTACGTAAATGAATTCCAAGAAATGATTATCATAGGGCTGCCTTTTTTTGAGAAAAATGGTGAATATGTATGTTTTGAGTCTATATAACCTGTGCGTTGGTAATCACCTGTGTGCACGTTGGGCGGAGCTGATTCCCCCGTGCATCCAGCGCTGCAAGAAAGCAAACCTAGGGCAACTCACGTCTGGTACATTTCTCATACCCTTTTACAGATGGCGACCCAGGTGGGACCCTAGGACGCAAGAGGAAGGAGCACCAGCTAATTCTCTGGACAAACCCGTGACCAACGCTCATTGCTGGCATAACAAAAATAGGTGCGTTCACCTAAGAGACTTGGACACGGGTGATTCCAGACAATACTGGGAGTACTCTTGTGTTTGAACTTGCTAAAGATTTGGTAAGAGGAAAAGAAATTTAAGAAACGGGAACTACACCCAGCGTTGAAAGGGGGACGCCCCTTGCTGAGGTTTTAGAAAATTGGAGTAAGATTTATGGGGCACAGACTTTACAAAAGACAAGACTGATTGGGTTGTGTCAGGAGGAATGGCCGTTCCTAACTCGAACTCGAGGGGGAGGACCTATGGATATTTGCCCCCCCCCCAAAGGAACTTTTAAGCCCCATAAGTTAACATTTCTAAGGATCATTTTAGAAGATACTGCAAGTCCAAGTATTGATTATTGGTACATTTGGTATGATTGGTCTTATCAAAGACGTAAGCCATCTAAACTACGGGTAAGCTCGCTTCCCTCTGCCCCTGAGGCCGAGGAAACTGACCTTCCCCAAGCAGGGATGTTTGCCATGAAACTGCACTGCATCCCAAATCCCAGAGCAGGACCAGGAGCTCCTCCTGATGGCCCTGCAGTGACTGCTGTGATGCGCCACAAACCTTGGAAACAAGGTGACTTGATCATGTGGCAAAGTAAAATGCCAAGATTAAGAGATGATGCAGATGGATGTGCACAAATGCTAGCTGGAATAGTCACTGATTACACCCCTAACTGGAGTGACATGAAAACTTTGCTGAGAGAACTATTCCAGATGGATGAGGGAGAGAAAATTCTTCAAAAGGACTGAGAAATTGCTCAGAGAGGTCAAGGATTAAATCCCTGGCCCACTGAGGACCCCAACTGGAATTTAGCCACAACTGACGGAAAAAGACTGATGGAAAGGGCTCCCTTTCCTCCTTTCCCCAACCAATCTAATCCTAACCTTTTAGAGTGTTTTTCCTGGGGGAAGATAGGACATGCCCAGCGGGAGTGCCCACTCCGCCCAGGAAGTGCTGGACGAGGATCAAATCCACCGTATCCACCGTGCCCTCACTCACAACAGAAAAATAATAAGCTGAACTCCATGCTTGCCGAAGGACTGCGAAGATATCGAATGCAGGAGTGAAGGTAAACGAGTACGGACAAATTACTGCAAAGCTAAACGGACTTTTTGTTGAATTTTTAGTAGACACAGGAGCAACCTTGTCCCTTTGGAATGATGCACTCCCACAAACATGGATTTCTAAAGAAAAGGTACTTATAAGAGGGGTTGTTGGACAAGAAATAAAATCTATTTCGACCCCACTTCCAACGATCATTGCAGAAAAAATGGTATGGGGAAGATCTGTGGTACCTCCAAATTCACCTGTGTCTTTGCTAGGACGTGATCTTTTGCAGGAATTTGGTCAGCTTTTAAAATCCCAAAAGGACTTGAAGCACTTCCCCGGGAACCGTGGAGCAGCTCTGGTGATGAGATAGGATTATCGTTAGCCGCAGAACCGGTAATAATGAACACAAAAGGAGGGTCACCTCCATCAAGTAAACAGTACCCGATTGCAGATGAGGCTATTCCGAGTACTCAAAAACGGATTGCAGTTTTCTTAGAAAAAGGAATACTCAAGGAATGCAAAGTCCATCTCATACTCCAATCTTGCCAGTAAGTAAACTTCGATTAGATAAGGATGGGGATCCGGAAGACAGATTTGTTCAAGATCTCCGCGCAGTAAATGAGCATGTAATTTCCCCACCCCCTCTTGTCCCTGACCCGAGTTTCATTCTTACCCAAACACCTGTATTGTATGGGCACAATATGTTACTGGTTTGGATTTAACAGGAGCAGGTTTTAGCATACCCATTGCTGAAGAAAGTCAATCGATTTTTGCTTTTACTTGGCAAGGGAAACAGTTGACTTGGACACGCTTGCCACAAGGGTTCACTAGTTCACCAACTATTTTTTTCTCAAATTCTCAGAAACCAGCTAAGAGACTTAAAATTTCCTGGCGGTTCTGTCTTGATTCAGTATGTCGATGATCTGTTACTAGCAAGCCATACGGCTGAAGACTGTACGCGGGATATTGAATATCTGTGCATCCAACTTGCAAACAAGGGTCACCGTGCATCTCTATCCAAACTGCAACTCTGTCAACAACAGGTGAAGAAGGATCTGGGGTTTATTCTTAAACCAGGGAGGGAGAGAAGTAGATCCAGAACAGGTAAGAGCTAGACAAGAAATTCCCAGACCAGTAACAAAGAAACAATTAAGGGGATTTTTAGGACAAGTGGGATTTTGTAGGCCATGGATTCCTGGATTTAGTGACATAGCGAAACCTCTTAACGAGGCAATGAAATATGAGGAGGTGGAACCAATAGCTTGGGGTCCTGAACGAGAAAAAGCCTTTTGTGCATTAAAGGGAGCATTAATGCAAGCTCCAGCTTTGGGGCTTCCAGACTATTCTAAGCCCTTTAAACTTTATTGCACAGTGTGTTGGATTTGCGTGGCAAGGTTTTGGTAGCGGGGGCGGGCTACAGGGGTGGCTTCTGTGAGAAGCTGCCAGAGGCTTCCCCTGTGTCTGATAGAGCCAATGCCAGCCGGCTCCAAGATGGACCCGCCGCTGGCCAAGGCCAAGCCAATCAGCGCCTCTGTGATAACATAGTTAAGACGGAAAAAAACCAGTTAGAGAGAGCTTTTGCAGCCGCAGAGAGGAGGGAGAAGACTTAAGAAACTTTTCAGACACCAAGGCCAGTGCAGAAGGAGGGGCAGGAGGTGCTCCAGGCACCGGAGCAGAGATCCCCCTGCCGCCCATGGTGAAGACCATGGTGAAGCAGGCTGTCCCCCTGCAGCCCATGGAGGAAGGATGAGGGGGTGTAGAGAGTCCACCTGCAGCCCATGGAGGACCCCACACCAGAGCAGGTGGAGGCACCTGAAGGAGGCTGTGGACCGTGGGAAGCCCACACTGGGGCAAGCTCCTGGCAGGACCTGTGGACCCGTGGAGAGAGGAGCCCACGCCAGAGCAGGTTTGCTGGCAGGACTTGTGACCCCGTGGGGGACCCACGCTGGAGCAGTTTGCTCCTGAAGGTCTGCACCCCGTGGGAGAGACTCACGTTGGAGAAGTTGGTGAAGGACTGTCTCCCATGAGAGGGACTCCTCCATGCTGGAGCATGGGAGCGATGAGAGGAGTCCTACCCCTGAGGAGGAACAAGCAGCAGAAACAACGTGTGATGAACTGACCCTAACCCCCATTCCCTGTCCTCCTGTGCTGCTGAGGGGGGGGTGGAGGTTGAAGCCAGGAGTGAAGTTGAGCCTGAGAAGATGGGAAGGGTGGGGGCAGGTGTTTTAAGATTTGATTTTATTTCTCATTCCTCTACTCTGTTTTGCTTAGTAATACATTAGATGAATTTCCTCTCTAAGTTCAGTCTGTTTTGCTCATGACGATAACTAGTGAGTGATCTCTCCCTGTCCTTATCTCGACCCAGAAGCTTTTTGTTATACTTTTTCTCTCTCCCCTGTCTGGTGACCAAGGGACATGATAGAGCGGCTCTAGTGGGCACCTGGCCCCCAGCCAGGGTCAACCCACCACAACCCTCCAAAATAGATGCGGAGTCCCCAGCATTTCACAAGGCCCTGCACACAGGGAGGACCCTCCCTCAATCCCAGGAGTTATGCAAAGTCCATTCCCCTTACAAATATCCTTCCATTCCCTCAGCTTGCCTCTTAGTTTCCTCAATTTCTTGCCTCACAGCAATATTGCAGAGCTGGGCCCTGGCTCCCACACAGTCTCACTACCTCCCTCTTGGGTTTCCTGTACATGCATTTTACCAAAGCCTCGCACCTCTCAGCTTGAATGGTTTAAAATGCATTACAAGAAAGCTATGGAGTATTTGGAGACAAACTCCCTATTTCATTTATTCTCCAAAGTCTCCAACATGAGGTTCCCTGCTCAGGGAAAACCTTCTCCCAGACTGGGAAACAACCCAGTGCGAGGTGTAAGTCCCCATCAGCCGTGCCCGGGGGCTGCAAGCCAGGTCTGTCACACCAAACCCTGGGCAAAAAAAAAACCCAAAACACCACCACCAGCTGTTCCTGGTACGGTCCAGCCCCCATGAGATGAAGGGACGAGGTGCCACCGAGTGGGTGAGCCACCTCCGGGCGTGGGCAAGCTGCTGCTGAGTGCGATCACACCCACAATACCGGGCCCAGGTGTCCCGGAGTGGGGGAGACCGGAACCAGGACCCGAGCATCCCCGGTGCCAGGGGTGGGGGGAGCCAGCCTTCCCCAGGCCAGGAGCCACTAGAGAGCAATAGCTGTATGTCCCACACCCACAGCAGCTGAAGGCCAGCCAGGGAGCAGCTGAGGGACCCACAGGGATGCACAGGGACTGCTCAGGTGTCCACAGGGACACACCAGGGCATCTTTCCTGAAGATTTAAAAAAAAAAAAAAACCAACAAGTCTTTTTGAACTTTTCTGCTCAGTGGGTAAGGGAGACACACCTTTAGCATCCAGGACATCCCAGATGCTCCCAGGCTATTGCAGCTCAGAGCCACCACTCCAGCACAAAGCAGAGAGACACAGCCCCAGGTGAGCTGCTTTTTATGCCCTGCTAATTAGGCTAATTTAGGGAAAACCTGTTCCTGCCCAAGATAGGCAGGTGTCAGCAGTTACTTTCCACCTGGCAAGAAATACTAGAGCCACTCTGGTGTGCCTCTGAGTTTTGTGGGGATGTATTTCCTCACTCCCACAATGCTCCCATCACCTCTCCATTGGGCATTCCCTTTGCCCCAGGCCTGGAAGCTGGTTGCTCCCCAGTATGACCCTTTGCTCTCTGTTACCCTGTGGGGAAGGGCCTGCTCTGCTGCTTCCCCTCCACCACACTGTTACCGGAAAGTGGCAAAAGAATTCACTCTCTAAGGCTTATTTGGAAGTTTTAGAAAGCAGGCATTCTTTATTGCAGCGCTGGGTGCACGGGGGATAACTCCACCTAAGGTGCACACCCAAAAGACAAAACTAGCAAGTACTTCTACTATGATCATAGACATATTCAGTATCTTTCCCAGTAGTGCTTATCACAGGCAGGGATCTTCCTTGGGAACTCGTTAGCATATGCTAAGGTCTTTCCCCCATGTTTGTTGGCACCTCGGGGGTCTTCAGACTCACTCCTGGTATCACATATACCTTATCCCTCAAGGCCGGTTTTGGGATCACCTTGTAACTCTCTTATCTTTTTTTGCACATCTGTTCTTCCAAGGCCCAGCTCTTTAAAATGAGATTGTTCCAGAGCTCCTTATCTTGCAACTAATTGTTTCCTAAGTGACAATGGTTTCCCTTTTGTTTGGTTACATGGATTGAGCAATGGCTCTAATTGCTTGAATTGATCTTAAGATTTCCATAGTCACAGGTAGCAACATCCTCATTGACAGGGAGGGGCTCATGGGAGAAGCACCCCAGCCCTGCCACCTTTGTGTTTGGCCAGTCCCCAGCTCCATCCCCTGCTCTGGGCGCTTCCCCCGGCTGCCACCAGCCCCTCGTTTATCAGGCCCGGGTGGTGGGAGATAGGGAGGGAGGCCGATAAGCCCTCCAGTGGCAGTGTGCTGGAAACAGTCCCACTGGTGCTGTTAGATCAGAGCGCTGGGAAAATGCCTCCAGCTCCCCGGCCCACCAGCGCAGCGGGCTGGGGCTGGGGGGCTGCAGGGCTGTTGAAAAGCACAGAAGGAGGAGCCGTGTTGGAGCTGAAGTGTTTCGCTAGCAGGCTGCAGGGCTGGCTGCTGCCTCCCAGGGTACCGGGGCTTGTCAGGGGTCTGACCAGCAGCCCTAGGAAGGCTGCTTTGGCATCTGACCCTGCAGCCCGTCTCCATCCATAGGCTTCACTGCCTTTTTTCCCCAGCTGGTAAGAAAACTCACTTCTCCCTCCCTCCCTCTCCCAGGCCGCCAGTGGCCAGAGGTCTCAGCTGGTTGGAAACATGCTGGTTGGGTATTTGAGCTCCTTCGCAGGAGCTCTGGGATCCACACAGACCTCTCTTTGCATGTACCTGGAGGACCAGCATGTGTGAAAGGCTGTGGGCCTCCTTTCATAATGATCTCTACCCATTGTAAACCCTTTTTCCACCAGGAAAAACAACCAATCACAACAAGGTTTAGCAGATTGCACCCTGCTTACTACAAGTTATTGTGGAGCGCAGAACAGAAACCCTTCAAGCCACTTGTCATCGAGGAAAAGGGACTCTTGCCTTGCAGCAGCTCCTCTGCATGGGCTCAGCCCAAGCTGAGACCCTGTCACCCACCTCTCACCTGGCACTAACTTTATCTAGATTCAGGTTTGGAAATGCTGATGCTTGTCAGGGTTCCTATTCTTGGCTCTGCAAAATGAGGCGTATCTGCAGAGGCATCCTCAGCTGGGGCACACCATCAGCCGTGCCACAGCTGGAGCGGGCACGGCAGCGCGCAAACTGAACAATCCATCCGACTTGCACCCCAAGACCATGCAACTGGCAGGTTTCAAAGCCTGCAGGTGGTTGCAGGGTTCACAGAAACGTCATCCAGTTCCTAAATATCTTAAAACAAAGCCTTGGTGGGTGTCAGGACAGAAGAACATAATCTGACACCAGAACAGTGCTATCCTCTCCAAAACACCTGGTGCATCGAGACTGGCCCACGGATTGGAGGGAACCTGCCTTGGGAGTCTTTTTCCCATTGAAACTGAAAAATCTGGAATGCCACCTCTGATTTTTCTTCTTCCTTGTCAGGGCTTGAATGCAGCTCCCCCAAAGCACAGCACTGGCATGGACGGTCTTACTCCGAAGCGATACTGCTGTAAACGGGAGCAGACCAGAGGCAGTCCTGGCTACAGCACAAACAGGGTGGCATGTGTCACCGGAGATGACCGGTCCTGGCAGAGCGGTGGCACCTGGAGGAAGAGTGCCAGCAGTGGGAAAGGGGGCACAGCCTCACGTCGCCCTTCCCAAGCAGACAGAGCTGGGGCTGAGAAACAGATGCAGCCGGCAGGACAAAAAGCCCAGTGAAAATCTATCCGTGGGGTGGGTACCACAAAAGTCAGGAGAAACGGGTGCTGGCAAAGCAGCACCGGAGGGAGAGGGGGCTGTAGGCCTGCAGAGCCCCACGCTGCAGTCTGAGTCACCGCTTGTAAATCCTCACGCACTGGGGCAGATGCATCTCTCTGCTGGGTAAGAGAAGTGGGAAACAAGCTACTGTTCTGGGACACTCGGATTCCTCTGCTTTGAATTGTTATTGTTTCCATTCCAATGTTAGGACTTTCACGTGAGGTTTTACAAACCATCTTATTGGTTGGTTTCTTTATGGTCTTGTTTTCCTTCCCCTCACAGAGCAGACACAGCTCCTGTACCAATCTGTGCAGCAAACAGAGCTAAATGTCCCCAGCGTGAAAACCATGTCTGTATTTTTTCTAATTTTAATATACGCAACTAATCAATTTGTACTGAGTTACAAATGCAGAAGCTGGAGTGTACATTCTCCTCCCAAACTTGGGTTAACAGTATGATGTTTACCGTGTGCGCGCGCTTCTCTCTTTCCCGCTCTCTCTCCATTATGTAGACAGGAATGTATATATGCACACATTCTCCTAAACAAGATATTTTTTTCTACGGAAATGGAGTTACATTTAATTTGACTGGTTTTGCCTGCCCTTTAGCTTAGCACAGTTGGAAGAAAAATCTGAGAAGAAATTCAACCTCCTCCCTCAATACAGCCCTGTTCCTTTTGACAGGAGAAATTCAGCTGTGCCAAGGAGAAAGAGAAAGGCTGGAGGCGCCTCATCTGAACAACCAAAATCCAAGAAAGGTGCATTACCATGTGCAATACATGCTTGAGCAACAACAACGCTACGGCCACCTCAGGAATTTATACTTTCTTACTTTACTGCTGCATATGAAAAGCATGAAGTCCAAGAAAATAGTTTTCTAGCACTGAAGTCAGTGGCTTGTCACCAGTTTCCAGGCTGCACTCTTGACTCCCGAGTTTCATGCTGAGCAGAACTGGTTAGAGTTTGTCCATGAAATAGATTCCTCAGAGCAAGCAGATTGACCAAAACCACGAACAGTTTAGAGGAAAGTGAAAAATGGCAGCAGATTTGCATAGCCATCACAGTGGCCTCCTGATGTCACAAGCTACCTCACCACATTCTGTTCCGGACCCTATAAATACTGGCCCCCCAGCACTTGTCCCACATTCGCTGAGCTTTCGAGTCCTCGAATTCTCCACTAGTTGGAAGAATGAAGGCACGAAGAGGTGAAGCGAGCGGGCGCTCACCTCTGTGTGGGTGCCCACAGAAGCAGCTGCAGGAGGCGCGGAGGAAGAGGCTGCGTCAGAGGGGAGGCACCATCAGCTACGCGGTCCTCTTCCACGTAGCTGATGGTGCAGAGCCAATGGAGGTGGATCCACCTGAAGACGAGGAGGAGCCGATGGAGGTGGATCCACCTCCAGGATGGCTCCCCTGGCACCACAACATCGTGCCAGGGCTCCCCTCCACACCACCATCGACGCGGTGCCGTAGGGTCATCCGGCCAGTGCCCTACCACCGGCCCTGCCTCCGCGCTCGGCACTAGCCGGGAGGCTGACCCTCCGCGCCTGGCCGGCCTGCAGGCTTCCTTCCCGTCCCCCGTCCTCTGCCCTACCCCTCACCCCTTCTGAAGGGGTGTCATCTCTTCTGCACTGAGCCCCGAGAAAAGGGGACAAGACAACATGGCGTCACAGCTTCAGCCGCTGCGCCAGGAGAAGTCCCTCAGCGGGCCACCGAGGTCCCTGGGGCCTGGAGACGGGGTCTCTTCGGCCTGGAGACGAGAAGGCTGCCCGACGGGAGGCTGCAGAGGAAGCCAGACGCTCCACGGCGGCACACGAAGAACAGCAGTGTGTCAAGCAAAGACGTAAGAGACAGCTGCTCCTCTGGAGAGGCAGACCACCACAGGCCTGCCAGGAAGGAGTGCTGGCCTACAGCATTAAGGCCCCTTCTAGCTGTCTCGTTCGTTCTTTTCAAGGTTGAGCAAGTAAAAAATAAATAAATAAATAAGTAACAGTGAAAATGCTTTCCCTCTCTCTTCTTTGGTACTTTGGTAACTGTGTCCGGGCTCCACTCGCCCCATGGAAGGGGACGTGCGAGTGTCCCCTGCATTGCAAAATCAGCCAGGGGCTCCTGACAGCAGTTTAACTGGGCTTTAAGGGATGCTCCTGTACCCTGTTCTGCTCTGAAGGGGCAGCACCTTCCAGGGGAGGAATGGAAACCCCATCCAGGACCCTGCAACATCTGAAGCCCTGATGGCTCTTGCTCTGCAGCCTGGAGGGCTCAGAGCAGTGGACACAGGGTCCCCTGTGCTGGCAGGGCTTTGGCAGATCTGTTGGCGAGTGGGCCAGTGACTTTGGGTCATCATGGCCACTGGGGTCTGTCCTGGGCCATAAAACTCTTCTAGGGGGCACACAGTGACTTAATGAAATCCTGTAGTCACCTGGGGACAGGTTCAGGTAACGAAGAAAGAAAAAAACAGGCGAGAACAATAATCCTTTGCAATGGCTTCTCTTCCTCTTGCTTTCTCTTAGTCTGTTGGGGTTTTTGTTGCTTTGGGGTTTTTTTCCCTGTTACTGTACTGGTTCCTGGTTTTTTCCTTCTGGTCTCCTGACTTTTCTGTAGCACTTTCTTTTCCCAGTATCTCTTTTTCTCCCCCCCTCCCCCTTTTCTGCACTTGTGGTTTTTTCTGTGCAAACCAGGGCCCACATTTCATTTACATCTTGCCTGGCACGCCTGCTGATGTTTGTGCACAGTGCCCTAGGCTGTGGTTTGCATGTGTTGATGTGCTCCCATTTAGTCTCTCCTTTTTTTTCTTTGGAGAAAAAAAAGATATAGCTTTCCTTAGTGGTGCCTTCATATTAAAAAAAATCCCCCACACTTTAAAGTCTTCTCTAATGCCCTTTCTCTCTCCTTGATCAGGCACTGGGCACTGCAAAGGGACACACAGGGACCACAGTCCCAGTGCCTGGCAGTGCGGCACCGCTGCCCATTCCTGTCCCAAGTAGACCAGCGCTGGAGGAAGAGCCCAAGATCTCAAACACCTCCAGACCTGTCTGGCCTGACAACACATTCCATCCTCTCCTGCAGCACCTTCTCCCCCTGCCCAGCACCAAGGAGGTCTCGGGCTGCCGGCAGACTCAGGAAGCCTTCAGTTATGCTTCCATCATGGTTCCAGCCCTGGAAGAAATGTATTTATTTATCAATAAAAAATGAGACTGTGATCTCATGTCAGGGATGAAGCAGGTCCTGACAAGTCATGCCAAACAGTTCCTGTTACTGCAGGGACCAGAATAGCAACATGCACCCTGGGGCTCTGCTAGCGGACGGATTATCTTCAGGAAGACACTTTGGGAACGTGCCCTGGGAAGAGCAGGATAATTTTGGTTTCAAAAAGCTCCTTCTGCATTAAGATCCAGGGGGAGAGTGAAGAGGAAGGTGGGCAAAGTGTGCCGGGCACAGTTCTTCCAGCACCCTAGTGTTGGATTTGCATGGGAAGGTTTTGGTAGCTGGGGGGGGTGGGGGGGCGGTCTACAGGGGTGGCTTCTGTGAGAAGCTGCTAGAAGCTTCCCCTGTGTCTGACAGAGCCAATGCCAGCCGGCTCCAAGATGGACCCACCACTGGCCAAGGCCAAGCCCATCAGCACCTCCGTGATAACATATTTAAAAAGGAAAAAAACAGTTAGAGAGGGAGCTTTTGCAGCCGGAAAGAGGAGTGAGAAGATGTAGAAACTCTGCAGACACCATGGTGAAGCAGGCTGTCCCCCTGCAGCCCATGGAGGAAGGATGAGGGGGTGTAGAGAGTCCACCTGCAGTTTAGAGGAAAGTGAATTTGACAAGTTTTGCCAGGAGAAAAGGGGGAAAAAATGGCTGCAGATGATCAAGAGGTGACAAGGCTTTCTTATTAGCCAGAGGTGAAAGGATGATCTTATGTTCTGTGGATTACTTGTAGGTTATATTGGAAATCAGAGGAAATCTGTTTGTATCTTTAGCTCTGCTATCCCATCCCCATGAAACCCTTGGACGGTCACTTTCTCTCCTTACCTCTGCAATGGTAAATCAGGGCTGTAGACCCCCCAGCTCCAGTGGCCCTTCAGTTCGTGGCAGATCCAGAGCAGAGAAAGAAGAGGGCGAGCAGCTCACTCGCAGGAAGGGACTCCAGTGGCGGCAGGAAGACAGCCAGGCTTTGCGCATCGGGCGTTGTGCTTCAGGCTGCTTGCCCATGTGCTGTAGATTGCAAAGGACCTGCGAGAGACAGGGAATAGCCATGAGGCTGAATTTGGGGCAGGACTAGGGGCAGGAGTTACTGCCACTTCCCAGCCTTGCAGCGGTACCCGGCACAAGGCTGCCTGTCCATTCAGTGACACTTGGGGCCAAGGTGGCCCTGGATGCTGAGGCAGGGGTGAGACAAGTGTCAGGAGATGCTCCTGGTGGCAAAACCTGACGCAGAACTCAGAGCAGTCGTTCCCAAGCTGTCATGCCTTACAGCTTGCTGCTGCTGCTGCTGCTCTAGACCTGGGAAAGGCCAAATATGCATCCAACAGCTGGTCTGTCTCACCCCTATCATCAGTCTACCAAAAGTTACCACGGCACCTTCTGCCATGCAAAGTGGTGCTGTGGCCGCATAGCACCTTTGAAACACCTGACACCAGCCAGCCCACAATTCCTGCAGACACCTCCCAACCAAAACCGGGCAGGGGCAGCAGTCTTCCCCCCGAGTGAGTTCCTTTGGTGGGAGTCACTAGCAAGCTCTTTTGCTGCTCCTTCACAACATACCTTTCTGCAAAGGTTTTTGACGACCAAACTCCAGGCAGGCACTGCTCTCTAGAAGCACCAAAACTCTCACGGTAATTGTTTCTTCTCCAGGAGGCCACCAGACTTGAGGTCCCCCAAGATTTAGGCCTTCTTTCCCATCCCAGTGACTGGTTTGAATTAACTTCATCTATTGTTTTCGTCGGTTTGTTTGGGTTTAAGGTCCAAGTCTCCCTGCAGTGCTTCTCCCACACTGCCTCCTGCTCGCACTCATTTAGTCGTTCCCACTCTCGTTCCCACTCGCGATGGCCACCGTATCCAAGAAGAGGCGAAGGGAAGAGTCGTAACAATCGTTGCAGGTCAAGGTCAGATGGTTATCACCGTTCAAGGGCAAGGGCACCCACACACAGAAGATACCGTTCACGCTCAAGGTCTCCAGTACTTAGAGAACAGTCTTCCACTACATGGACTATACCTCAAGGGGAAGAAGAAAGGCAGCATTTTAGCAGATACAGAGAAATTCCACCTGAATTCATTTATGTTCTTAATTCATCTTCATATCATCTCTATCAAAAATTTCTGAACTTGTCCATGCTCTTTAAGTTGGAAAAAAGCACACAGCATCCATTAGCTTGTCTTAGCGTTTAGCTATAGCCGCTAAACTTTTCAGAGCAGAGCTATGCTGTAAAACAGTAAAACAGTCCAATGAAATGGAAGCTCCAACTGCAAATGTGACATTCATGTAACTCAGTTGGGCTAATAGTGGGATGTTCAGATAAGCGTACTGTGCTGACTGGCAGAGCAGATGAGAAACTGCCTTACTGTAACTCAAGTCTTAAAGCAATTAAAAGAAAAAAAAACCCATCTCACATCTACACCCCCTCAACTCCCAAATGTCCCCCATACAATTTGTTCTTCCATTTTCCTCGGATGGGCCTGAAGGAGAGGGAAAATAAAAAGTTAATTCAGTCTCAGTAACTGAGATGATTTTCTTTTACTTGAGTGTGCAAAATCATTTGGAAGGCAGTAAAAAAGTCTTCCAAATCTTTCTTCTCATGCCACAGACTTGTTTTGCACAGAACTGCATAAGCAGCGGTGGTTCCCATGGCCATCTCCTCCTGGAGATAACAGGAATGGAAACCAAAGCTCTCACCCTGCCTGAGCAACAGTGATATGCAAAAGAAGAGCTGTAACACGGTCCTCAAACTGCCACGTTCCTGCAGCACTGACTTGGGAGATCCTCTCAGCTTTGCATCACCCGTAAGCTACGCTGACGCTGCTACAGAGGGGCGTCCTTCCCAGCACCAAGCAGTTGCCCTTGGGAAAGACATGCTTGCTTCTTCTCTCCCTCTCCAAGCCCCCAAGCTGAATTCCCAGTGCTAGTGTCTTTTGAAAACAAATGGCAACCAAGCAGCCACCTGGAGCAAAACCAGATGGAAGAGGCTTGCTTTGAAGCCGACATCAGGAGCTTCCCTATCTCGCAGCTCAGTCCACGGGCCACGTGCTCAGTAGGGACGTACCCTCCAGATGACTGGGTTCTCTGTGGGTCACTTGGAGATTTCTCAAATCAACAAGGAATTCTTTCCTTGCCAATTACAAATCTCTCTTACACCAAGGTATGTGTGAGCAGAACAGCAGGGACAGAACCCTTTGTCCTAAGTTTCTGAAATTCTTGCTGCACAGGGTAGAAACTCCTGATGTGGCTCAGGCCAAGCTGGGTTGAGCACTGGAAACCCCAGAGCTTGGGCAGCACCGTGTCTACTAGGAAGCAGGTGAAGTTATGCAGAGGAGAACCCCACAACTATGCTGAGGTGGCTTCTTGGTACCAAGGCACTCGTGTGACTTTTTTACTCCACGGCAATGGAAACACAGCCTCTGATTTTCAAAAAGGAACGAATAAGGGAAACTAGCGTAGACCAATTTTAAAACACAACGTATAACTTGGCAACACTTGAGTCAGGCCCCACAAACTCAGGCTTCGCCTCTCTCATGCTCCAGTACGAAAGAAAACAATTAGTAAAAGAGTTGGAATGTAGAAACAGGATAAGAGAAGCCATGAATAGGGGAACAGTCCTTGGGTGTGAACTAGAAAAAAGACACAAAGTTTGAGGAAACCTGATAAAGGGGGCCCAATATTGTGGGTAATTAGCTTAGATTAATAGTAGCATTGACGTGTAAGTTTGGATGTCCTTTATTGCCGTGTTAAAAGACTAACTGAAAATCTGAATGGTGCAGCCCCTGAAGTAGAATTGTTGGTAAATGTGGGAACCAGAATATTGCCTTTTACAACCTGAAAAATAGTGTAAACCAATAATTCTTTTTGAATGTTTATGGTATAAGCAGAGATTGTGAATGCAATCTGGGACAGCCGTAGAGTGTGCTAAGTAAGTGTAAAGTGTGGACCCCTTGGGAAAAGAAGGAGCGTGCTACCGAAATAGTAAAGATTGTTCGTGGTTGGCAAGATAGACATTTAAACGAGCAAAATGAGAAGCAATCAGAGCAGATGAATCTTGAAGAAGAGTCCATTAGGATGCATACTGAGACACTGGAAAGAAACAGAAGGTTCACCGGGAGGTGTAACAGATAAGAGAACTCTGATAAAATAATATAATCACTGGTGACTGATGGATAAATTGGATGATCAGGAAAAATGGCCCAAGAATAAAAATTTGGAATAAAAGGACAAGGTTACAATTGATGTTGTTTTGTAGAAGGGAGAAGAAATGGCATGAGGTACCTTATGTTGATGTGTATTTCACCCTGTGAAATCATCCTGAGTGGCTGAAGGACTGTGGGTTTACCCTGCAAGACCCCCTGGCATCAGCATTAGAAAAGCAGGAAAAGGCAGCAGGAGGCTGTGAAGGTGTTGCTCTGCTTGTAGTACGGGGCAACAGGGTTTGAAGTGCGGGCGTGATGAGGAGGAGGATTTGGAATTAATGAGAGATGTTGGAGGTTGCATGGCTGGGTTTTGATAACAGGGAGCAAGAGAAGAAAGTTAGAGAAGAGCAAGGAGAAAACGAACGAGAGCGGAGACAGGCATGGAGAGACAGGGAAAGAGAGGGAAACCTGAGAGCTGCACTGCAGGGAGCGTCAGCAAACAGCCACTTCAGGGGAGGACGGCAATACTATGGGGGGGAGAGGCGAGGCCCCTCCAGCACAAAAAAACAGGGATACCTTAGGAGATCATCAGTGTGCCTATTGGAAAGAACTGGGACATTGGAAAGAGTAAGGACCGTTTTAGGGGTCCTATTCCTGTCAGTGCAGAGGTTCTGGAGGAGGCACCATACGATCAAGAAGCAGCTCCCTTTCCACGTCAGTTCCCCTGAACTAAGTCCTGAAGGGGACCAGGGGAAACCTCCCCAGCAGAACCCCTGGCTACAGTAGAGCTGGGGAAACGGAAAATAGATTTTCTTGTAGATACTGGAGCGACTTATTCTGTTAAATACTTTATCAAAGACAATTGAGCGATGATACAGTAAACGTTGTGAGTGCCACAGGGAAAGCGGAACAGCGTGCCTTTTCCCATCCTTTAAATTTTAAGCGCGGAAAACAATGAGTAACTCACCAATTTTTATATATGCCTGAATGCCCTATACCACTCTTGGGACGGGACCTATGGAGTAAACTGGAAATGCAGATCACCTTTAAAGATGGGGAAGTTCAATTATTAATCCCTGAATCTCAAGCCATCGAGGCAAGAGTTTTGATGTTGCAGGAACAACCGAAGACTAACAAAGGAATTCCCGAGGAGGTGAAGAATGCAGCGGCACCTTTGGTATGGGTTAATGAGGTCCCGGGTAGGTCCAGAAGAGCGGAACCCGTAAGAATTATCCTTAGACCTGGAACAAATCCGGTAAGACAAAAATAATACCCGTTGAAAATAGAGGCCAAAAAGGATTAAAAAGGTTAATACTCAACTTTGTAGAATATAGGTTGCTCATATAATGCGAATCAGAATTTAACACCCCAATCTTACTCGTTAAAAAGCCAGGGGGTGAGGAATATAGTGGTGTTGGTTACAGAGCTCGTTGATTTGCCTATTTTGTGACTCAGTGCACATCTCCATAACATTAGCTCACCCACTTCCTTCCCCAGCCTCCAAGGAATTGCTTGTTATTTGTATTCGTGGCTAATTAAAACCTCTTCAAGCTCAACCCCCTGATTACGGAGAGAGGGCTGAGACCACAAGCAGAGCACAGTGGAGAATGCCACAGCCCATAGGCTGACCCCACACCACCCTGCAGACCCCACGTTTGCAGTTAGGGCATTATTTACTCTGCTACTAGCAATGTTCTCTTAAAATATATTGAAGGAGAGATTGGGAAAATGAAGTGTATGAGATTTAGCTCGCACTAGAGGATTTCAGCATCCAAGAAAGCCAGAGCGTCCAGTCCCTCAGACTTAATAGAAACCTCCTCCTTTATTAATGTTGCCTTAGTTTTTATTTTTTTTTTTCCCCTTGTCCACAGGTCCTGGGCAGAAAGTCAAAGCTGTATTTGAGGAGCTTTCCTGGAGGTTTTCACTAATAGCAGGGCCAGCCAGGGAATCCACTGCAAATGTAAAAATAATAGATTTGAGAGCCCTAAAAGGATGGAGATTTACTCACTGTGGAAATATTAGGGAGAAAGTAGGAGCGGGACGTTCCCATGGCTTGGCGTTGCCTGCCTGTGAGCTTTGAAAGCTGCCCGAAGGCCAAGGAGATGCTGGGGAATGGGAGCAGGAAGGAAGGTTGCCTCTGAGCGGCACGGCAAGGCAGCTGCGGGGGCTCTGCTCAGCACTGATCTTCCACTGCTGGTGGACATGCCTAAACATAGGATCGTTTCAGGTCCTTCCCAGGCTAAAGAGAAAAAGGTTAGGTGGACAGAGAAGATCTGCTCCTTGTTCACACCTTGGAGATGAAGGTGCAGGGTGGTGCTGATCCTCAGCAGGTCAGGAGGGACACGCAGAGATGTGCGCAGGAGAGAGGGATGCTGCTTGGTGCGAGAGAAGGACAACAGCATCCAGTTCTTGTGGGGCTGCTGAGACCACGTCCCTTGCTTCCAGCTGACTCTTGCCAACAGGACTGTAACCGTGGGATAGGGGCCGTGAAACAGAAACTATAGGATCAGGTTGAGATAATTAGTTTGCAACCAAGGTAATAGGCAATGAAGCTCACTGACCATGGCAAGGTACAATGCTGCTATGTCCCATGTACAGTCCCTACCAAACTGAACAATAGGTTTGGAGATATTAATCTTATGAAGTAAGTCGTTATGGACAGGTGCACCCACAGCAAGGTGACCTCCTGCATGAAGGAGGTCATCCAGCGGACACGGGTGCAAGACCACTGACAACCACCAGAGACCCTTGAGGACCACCGACTCAAATCACTGAGCATGCGTGACGGGGAGGAGAATATGGAAATGGATTCCAAGAAGTGATTATCATAGGACTGCCCTTTCTGAGAAAAACGATGAATATGTATGTTTTGATGCTATATAACCGGTGTATTGGTGATTACCTGGCATGCACATTGGGTGGAGCTATCCCCCGTGCATCCAGCGCTGCAATAAAGAATGCCTGCCTTTTAACACTGCATTGGTGTTACGAGGTTTATTCCCGGGTTTCGGTGACAGTTTTTGGCAACCCAGATGGGACACTGCTTTTGAACCTCGACGGATCCGTGGGATCGCAGGACCTCCAGCCGGCACCGGGGAATTCTCGGGGAGAACCTCCGATCCCCGGACTGAAGAGCTTTGAGCAAGACCCCTGGGAGAGGTAAAGGCATTCTCATTTAATTGAAGTATGTGAAGGTACCTTATGTAAGGACCCCGTGGCTCCGGGACAGGCCCGTATCGGGACAGGCCCGTATCGGGACAGGCCCACGGCGGGACAGGCCCACGCGAAGAGCACGGGAGGCCTGCTCGTAAGGCGCGGTGAAAGCTGCGCAGAGTTGGGCTGGAGAGACATCTCAGGGAAAAGTCTCTGCTAGGCGAAAGCCTGTGGAGCAGGGCCCAGAGGGGAGGGGAAGCCTCCAAGGTTGGGATTTCTGGTGGCAGGAGAAATCCCTGGGATTTCCGGTGGCAGGGGAAATCCCTGAGGGAGCTCTAACACAGGTTGGGGTCCCTCTGACTAAGTGCTTGTGATAGTGCACAATCACAACCACTAAGTCCCTGGGAGATGGGCACTTTTCCGAGTAAGAAACCAAGCCCACGAAAAACACCACTGGGATGCATTTTGGAGCACTGGAAAGATCTGGGAAATGTTGATCCTTTGACTCGGAAACAGTTGATTGAATATTGTAATCATTGGTGGCCACTATACACTTTAGAAAATGGGGAAAAGTGGCCGGAAAATGGGACATTGCGATATAACACCATTTTGCAATTAATGTTATTTTGTAAAAGGGAAGGTAAATGGAACGAAATGGCATATGTAGATCTGTTTTTCACATTGCGAAATCATCCGGAATGGCAAAGGCAATGTGAATTGTTTTCACCTGGTTCCGCGATAATGGCATTAAAGGGGCAGGAACCTGATAAAATTCGGAAAAAGATTGCTCAGCTTGTGATAATGGTAAACGGTGTCTTAAACGTGAATTTGAAGATGATGATGTTGAATTATTGGTTGAATATTGGATATTTTGTTGGAAGATACTGAAAAGAAAATGGTATTAAATACGGCCAGAAAACAAGTAGAAGGAGCTCATGCTAATGGGATTATACAAGGGACAGTGGACCAGAATTTTCCATCCACAAATCCTGAGTGGGACCCTAATCAACCGGGACCCAGAGGGATGCTGACTAGATCTCACAAGTGGATTTTGTTTGGTGATAGATATGCAATGCCAAAAGCAATTAATCGGTCTAAACTTTATGAAGTGAGACAAGAATTAAATGAGTCCCCTTCAGCCTTTATGGAAAGACTGAAGGTGACTGCTAGAAAATACACTAATTTGGAACCCCCCCCCCCCCAAAAAAAAAAAAAAAAAACAAAACCAAAAAAAAAAAAAAAAACAACCCACCAACAAAACCACAAAAAAAAAACACCACGGAAGAAGCTATACAATTGGCCTCTATATTTATGGGACAATCAGCCCTAGGAAAAAAACTCCAGAAACTGGAAGGGGCTGAGTCCAGAGACTTAGGTAAAATGCTTGAAGTAGCCTGGACTGTGTATAACAACAGAGAAAAAGAAAAAGAAGTCAGACAAATGCAAAGGGATGGAAAAATTCTGGCAATCTTGACTGAGAATAATAAATGTGTAAAGTGAAACTCAGCCATAAATCAGCAGAGGGTGTTGGTGCGAAGGGGCGAAAAGAGAACTGGCCTTTCTTGAAACTGTTAAAATTTAAGCTGGGAAAATAGTAGGTAAAACACATCAATTTTTGTACATGCCCAAATGTCCGTTGCCCTTATTGGGACAAGATTTATTAAGCAAATTAGATGCACAAATAATTTTTAAAGATGGAGAAATCAGATTACTAATACCAGAATCAAAAGCCATAGAGGCGAGAGTATTTATGTTACACAATTCCTCCAAAGAAGAACAAATTCCAGAAGCGGTGGACAATGCAGTCACTCCCTTGGTACGGGCAAGTGAAGTTCCAGGATGATCCAAACTGGCAGAACCGGTAAAGGTGGCTTTAAAACCTGGAGCCAAGCCGGTAAGACAAAAACACTGTTTGCTCACGAGAGGCAACATCTGGCCCTTGGAGTGCTGGCGCAACGGCTGGGATCCTGGAAGCGACCAGTGGGATACTTCTCTAAACAACTTGACAACGTGAGTAAAGGATGGCCGGGATGTTTGCGTGCCGTGGCAGCGACAGTGCTGCTGATTCAGGAAGCCCGAAAATTAACCATGGGCCAAAAGATAGTGGTATATGTACCACACATGGTAATAACTGTCTTGGAACAAAAGGGAGGTCACTGGCTATCCCCTAGCAGAATGTTGAAATACCAGGTTGTCCTATTGGAACAAGATGATGTGGAATTAAAAGCCACAGCAATTGTAAATCCAGCAATGTTCCTGACAACAGAAAATCCTACTGAGAAATTGGAACACGATTGCTTGGTAACTATTGAACAAGTTTATTCCAGCAGACCGGACCTGAAGGACGAACCTTTGAAGGATCCTGATCTGGAACTGTTTACGGATGGAAGCAGCTTTGTGCAAGAGGGAAGGCGAATGGCCGGATATGCTGTTGTTACCACCGACAAGGTATTGGAGTCAGGGACACTACCTGCAAATCCATCAGCGCAGAAAGCAGAATTGGTGGCGCTGAAGCAGGCTTTATGGATGGCAGAAGGGAAAAGGGTAAACATTTGGATGGATTCTAAATAGGCATTTGGTGTGATCCACGCTCATGGAGCCATCTGGAAAGAAAGAGGACTGTTGTCAGCCCAGGGCTCACCTATAAAATATAAGGAGGAAGTTCTTCAACTTTTGCAAGATGTACAGAAACCAAAGGAAGTGGCTGTAATGCATTGCAAGGCTCATCAGTTTGGTCAAACTGCTATAAATATAGGCAATCGATTGGCGGATAAAGCTGCAAAGGAGGCTGCAGAACGAGGTATCATTGCATTAGTACCAGTAAAACAGATAAAAATTCCAAATTTAAAAGCAAGATACAGTAAGCTAGACAAATAACTAGCAGAGAACTTAAAAGCATCCCGAAATGCGGAAGGATGGTGGGTAACACCAGAGAATCAGGTAATAGTGACCCCACAAGTTATGACAGAACTTGCAAAGGAAGAACATGAGCAGACACATTGGGGTGTGGATGCTATGGTTACAAATTTGAGAACATCTGTAGTATGTGTAGGAATGACAGGAATAATTAAATCAATAATAGCTAAGTGTCCAATTTGTCTTAAAAATAATCCCTTAAACCAGAGGAAAGCACCTTTAGGAGTAACAAAGCAGGGTAATTCCCCAGGAGATTATTGGCAAGTCGATTTCTCTGAGTTACCTAGACAGAATGGGTATAGATATTTGTTGGTATTAATGGATACGTTTTCTGGATGGCCGGAGGCTTTTCCTTGCCGCACCAACAAAGCAAGAGAAGTGGTCAAAATATTACTAAAAGAAATAATACCGAGATTTGGGGTACCATTGGGCATATCTTCTGACAGAGGACCACATTTTGTAGCGGAAATAGTCCAACAAGTAAGTAAAATCCTAGGGATAAATTGGGATTTGCATGCTCCCTGAAGACCGCAATCAAGCGGGAAAATTGAAAGGATGAACCAGACCTTGAAAAGACAAATGAGTAAAATTTGCCAAGAAACATCTTTGAAATGGCCACAGGCTTTGCCATTAGCTCTGTTAAGAATAAGAATCCAACCAAGGTCTAAAGACGGTGTAAGTCCATATGAAATATTATATGGCAAACCCTACCAAACTCCCTTAATCCCAGGGGACATGAGGGTAACAGGGGAAATAGATTTAAAAACATATCTGATTTCTTTAGGAAAGACCCTCGAAGCGCTTAGAAGATATATTGTGCTGACCAGGCCGCTTGCTCTTGATACGCCTGTACATCCATAGCAGCCGGGTGACTTTGTGTATGTAAGGACATGGGGTTCTGAACCACTCCAGGAAAAGTGGAAGGGACCTTTCCAGGTACTGTTAACAACTTATACCGCGATCAAGGTAGAAGGAGTGGAGCCTTGGATTCACTACACTCGAGTAAAGAAGGCACCGCCAGATCAGTGGACATCTACGCAAGAGGGACCTTTGAAACTTAGACTGTGTAAAAATTCTAAGGACCAGTTTCTTTAGCCTGTTATCTATTGAATTATGAATATGATGAATTGTTTGATTAGACTGATAACACTTTTTGTGTTTCATCACTAATTTGTAGCCAAAGAAATACAGAATGGCCATGGTCCCAAGCTATTGTCCAATATACCTGGAGTGTGGGACCATATCCCAAAGACCGTTCCCCAAATTTAGCCACTGTAGTAATGCATGAATCTGAAGTTTACCACCCACCTGAGTGGGAATGGGACAGAAAGGACTGGGTCCGTGTCTTAACTGGAACAACTGGAGAAAGAATTCAAGTAGGATGCAGAAAGATGGAAGGATCTCTTCATGAGAAAGCTTCTTCAATTACCATCTCCGGAAATCTATTAGACCCTAGTTCTAATATTACAATGAGACTCTGTCCCACCACTGAATGGAAATGTAACAAACAAGATTCTCTCATTACGTGTTGCCGCCAACAGAATGTTGGTAACTACTCCTTAGACCCTAGTACCAATAATGTTGAAATCACCAAATCCTGTATTAAGGAACAAGGAGATTGTTGGCATAATTTTACTTTAACTAAACCAGTTTATGTGGTGTGCGATTGGCGACCTAATCCATTGACAGGAGGACTATTAGGCCTTACATTTAAATTCAAAATAAATGCTGTAACTAAACCCCTAGTGATACTTGTTGCAGTAGTCACGCACGCTGATACAGATACTCTCTTTACGTTAACTAGTAAAGGTGAAGTCACCCCCTCTTTTATGGTACCACAAGGAAATGACATCACAATAAGATGCAGATTAATCACGGAATCTCGCATTGAATCTATAAACAGTTATGAAATTGGACCACATGGCCCTACTTTGTGTAAAAATCAAAATTTAGACTGTTGGTTAAATTTGACTGCTGTACAATACTCCCATAAAGTAATATGTGGTAAAAATAACACCAAATACTGGGGAGAACTTAAAATAGATGTCATAATACCTACTACCCAACCAATTGTTGCGCTTAATTCGAAAATCTTTGAAATTGGACCGTATGTGATTAGAAATACAGGCTTGCAACAAATGTTGTTTAACCCGGCATGGTCTCTCAAACAAGTTGAATTGTCAATGCAAAACAATGTTTCAGATATTCAACCAGCTTGTTCACCTTTCTTAAAAATTTCATATGAGGGATGGACAACCTGGCTGCAGAAACGAACTCTTACTATGAAAAGGACACGGAGAGACTTGACCGGTGTTTTGGGAACAGGATTGGGAGTTTTAAATAGCATTGATTCAGAAGTAATAATGAACAAACTGGCTGCCTCAATTAGTGATTTGGCTAAATTACAACAACCTTTACGATCTTCTTTATTGGCTTTAGGAACTAACCAGTGGCTGTTGTCAAATATATTACCAACATGGGAAAGAGTAAATGTAAGGGACCACGAATTAATTACAGACGCACTTGGGGTGATCCAAAATAACCTCTCTTTGGCTCTCAGCTGTATCCAGGCTCAATTATGGATGCAGTTGGTAGCCGCCTCAATTATAAGAGAAGGTGAAGAAGGCACTCTCCCCACTGAAATTAGGAAAATAGTTTGGGACAGTGCTACTGATTTTGAGAAAGAACTCCAGTCCTGGTGGAGCCTGGTAAACTTTACTTATGATCCCGTTACAAACACAGCTACAACTTTTGTGCTCACTATATCTAATGCTACTATATACTCAATTTATCCCATTGTTGCATTAGGGTTGAACCACAACGGAACTATACTCTATCCTTCCGAGCATAGAGTATGGGCCCGAAAGATGAATGAAAAATGGCAAACTGTTAATTTGGAATCTTGCATCGTGCGAGAACAACAAGGATTTGTCTGTGAAGGTAATGCAATTGAGGCACAAGATATTTGCCTGGATACTGAACAAAATATTTGCCATTTTGAGGTTCATCCTAACAAGAACCCTAAAACAGTTATTATATATATTGGTAAGGGCTGTGTATGTTTGAGGACTGTTTGTGATTTTTTATATGTAGATAAGGTAGTCGTAGAGATTAAAAATCATTCAAATTTTTGTGTTTGTAATTTTACTAAGATTGATGGATGTGACTTTTCTTATTCGACCCCAGTCACATCTCACCAACTTTTGCAGTCTAACTACATGTTGATTCATGAATTGTTACCTATACCCATTGGAATGAATCTCGCTTTAGTGAAACAGTTATTACAACGCAAGGATTTGATTGCAATTCTGGAAAAAAAATTAAGGAAAACGGACAAAAAACCCCTAATAACTGTTCATCACAATGTGAAAGAAATACACCGAGTTTTTGAAAGAGCGCAGAGAGATGCAGAACTTAGATGGTGGGACACACTTTTTGGATGGTCACCTACTGCTACAGGCATCCTAAACAAGTTGTGTCACCCCATCGTGATTCTCTTAATATTGGTTTTGATCAGTTTGACCTTGTCAGCAATATTGTATGTCATAGCCTGGAAAATGATGAATCGGTTAACATATCTGAAAAAGCAAATTACTCGTGAAGCTTCTTTCACTCATATGATCGGCCAAGCTGTTGCAGAACAGCAAAAGAGACAAGTAATCCCAGAGTTTCCTCCAACATAGAAAATGATTAGTATAGTGAAAGTATTGAAATAATTTTCAAAACTTTCAAAGGGGGGAAATGTTACATATATTTTGATAAAGCAATCAAAAGTTGATTATATAAAAGTTAGGATGATTTGATTATATTTGTAAGATTTTAACTTAATGTAGCTATAGAATCAGATTGGGAAAATTAGTTTGCAACCAAGGTAATAAGTAATGAGGCTCACTGACCATGGCAAGGTACAATGCTGCTATGTCCCATGTACAGTCCCTACCAAACTGAACAATAGGTTTGGAGATATTATTCTTATGAAGTAAGTCGTTATGGACAGGTGCACCCACAGCAAGGATACTACGCATGCCTGCATGAAGGAGGTCATCCAGCGGACACGGGTGCAAGACCACTGACGACCAGAGACCCTTGAGGACCACCGACTCAAATCACTGAGCATGCGTGACGGGGAGGAGAATATGGAAATGGATTCCAAGAAACGATTATCATAGGACTGCCCTTTCTGAGAAAAACGATGAATATGTATGTTTTGATGCTACATAACCTGTGTGTTGGTGATCACCTGGCATGCACGTTGGGTGGAGCTATCCCCCGTGCATCCAGCGCTGCAATAAAGAATGCCTGCCTTTTAACACTACATCAGTGTTACGAGGTTTATTCCTGGATTTCGGTGACAATGCTAACCAGAAAGCTACTCAAGGCCTGGAAGGAAACTTCCAAAAAGGGGAAAATGTAAACGTGGGATAGAGGCCATGAGACAGAAACTACACAATGATTAGCTTGGAATAATTAGTTTGTAATCAAGGTAACAGGTAATGAAGCTAACTGACCATGGCAATGTACAATGCTCCTACGTTCCACGTACAGTCCCTACCCAACCGGACACTAGGCCCGGGAATATTAATCTTATGAAGTAAGTTGTTACGGACAGGTGCATCCACGGCGAGGATACTGCACGTGCCTGCAAGAAGAGGGTCATCCAGCAAACATGGCTGCGCGACCACTGACAACCACCAGAGACCCCTTGAGGGCCACCGACTCAAATCACTGAGCAGGCGTGACGGGGAGGAGACTACGTAAATGAATTCCAAGAAATGATTATCATAGGGCTGCCTTTTTTTGAGAAAAATGATGAATATGTATGTTTTGAGTCTATATAACCTGTGCGTTGGTAATCACCTGCGTGCACGTTGGGCGGAGCTGATTCCCCCGTGCATCCAGCGCTGCAAGAAAGCAAACCTAGGGCAACTCACGTCTGGTACATTTCTTTTACAGATGGAATCGCTCCCATGATCAAAGAGCTGCAGGAACAGGGGGTAATTATTCAAACTCACTCCCCTGATAACTCTCCAGTGTGGCCAGTTTGCAAACCAAACGGGAAGTGGCGGCTAACCATCGATTATTGGCCCTTAAACGCAGGCACTGGTCCCCTGATTGCGGCCGTGCCTAATACAGCCCAACTGATTGTCACCATACAGGAACAGTCCCACAACATTTTAGCCCCCACTGATGTAACAGATATGTTTTTCATGGTTCCTCTACAGGAAGGCGACCGAGATAGATTTGCATTCACACAGGAAGGTATACAATAGACCTTTACTCCTTTGCCACAAGGATATGGGCGTTCGCCTACCTTGGCACATCACGCCCTGGCCCCAGCACTATCAGAAATCATCCCCGAGGGGAGAGTTAAAACGTACCAATACATTGATGATATATCGGGGGGGGGGGGGGGGGGGGGGGGGGTCCGATGGCCCTGCAGTGGGACAAACCCAAAAGAAAAGAATTACTCACCTGGAAAGTTGAGAACTTCAGGTTCCGGCAGAAAAGGTACAACTTCCCTCCGCTGAGGTGAAGTTCTTAGGCAGCTGGTGGAAAGGAGGAGCCGTGTGTATTCCAACAAAACCTTGGCCACCTTACAACAGAGAGAAAGCCCAGGAAACAAAAAGGAGCTGCAACATACCCTAGGCTTGCTGGGATTCTGGAGGAAGCACAGTCCGGATTTCTCTGCCACAGCTCGTCCCCTGTACGATCTAACGTGCAAAAGAGCTTCCTGGGATTGGACCCCTCTTCATGAGGAAGCCCCAAAATTACTGGGTTTTGAAGCAGGGGCATAGCAAGCTTTGGGCCCAGCACACCCCACAGATCCGCTCCAGGTGGAACGGGGTTTTGCCCTTCCTGGGGCATCTCTACACGTGTGGCAGCGTGCAACGGAGGGTTTCACTCAGGCAGCTTCAAAGCTGCAGAAAAGCGATACTGGGTCTGGGAGAAAAGCCTCTTTGTGGTCAGTCTAGCCTTGCAGGAGGCTGAAAGAATGCTACGGCAACAATCCCTCACCCTAGGAGGGCCCTTTAATGCCCTGAGGCCTGTACTGGCAGCACCCCACCCCTGGGGGAGTCCCACCAGGAACCGGTTAGAAGTGGTATGCCCAGCTGGAGCCTTCCAGTCACACAGAGCAAGGGGGGGAGGGAGCGCCCAAGCTGCTCCAAACCCAGGCAAAATCACCCACTCCCTCAGGTGAGGAAACCCCTCCTTCCTGCAGAAAGTGGACTCACCCGCCTCCCAACTGAAAACCTAGTTCCACAAGTTGCAGAAAGAGGATCTCTTCCATTAATAGGTATCTGCACGTTTTAGTTAAGATTTAGTTTTAACTCCCACCATATACTTTTCTTCAAAATGCTGTGTTTCCACAGACTGTTGCTTTTCTCAGTGTTTGCCCTCTAAAAGGGAAAAAAAAAAGAGAGACAAACTGTCAAGAACCATGAAAGGAAGCTTAGGAGCCCTGCTTATTTCTCCACTCCCAGCACCTCTCACCTCACTCATGCCGGTCCCCCTTGTTACCGCTCAAAGGGCAATAACAACTTTCCAAACAGAAATGCAGTTTAGAAAGCCAACATTGGTTTATTCAGCGCTGGGTGCATGGGGGATCTCTCCTCCTAACATGCACACCTAGCCTTTAATCCCTTATACGTTTATACACTCAGGTTACAAAACCATTACAAAATTACATTTCCATCACATAGTTACCTTATTGTTACCTGACCGTAACCCCCATTCCCCGTCCCCCTGTGCTGCTGAGGGGGGGCAGAGGTTGAAGCCAGGAGTGAAGTTGAGCCTGGGAAGATGGGAGGGGTGGGGGCAGGTGTTTTCAGATTTGACTTTATTTCTCATTCCTCTCCTCTGTTTCGCTTAGTAATAAGTGAGATGAATTTCCTCTCTAAGTTCAGTCTGTTTTGCTCGTGACGATAACTAGTGAGTGATCTCTCCCTGTCCTTATCTCGACCCAGAAGCTTTTTGCTATACTTTTTCTCTCTCCCCTGTCTGGTGAACAAGGGACATGATAGAGCGGCTCTGGTGGGCACCTGGCCCCCAGCCAGGGTCAACCCACCGCAACCCTCCAAAATAGATGCAGAGTCCCCAGCATTTCACAAGGCCCTGCACACAGGGAGGACCCTCCCTCAATCCCAGGAGTTATGCAAAGTCCATTCCCCTTACAAATGTCCTTCCATTCCCTCAGCTTGCCTCTTAGTTTCCTCAATTTCTTGCCTCACAGCAATGCTGCAGAGCTGGGCCCTGGCTCCCACACAGTCTCACTACCTCCCTCTTGGACTTCCTGTACGTGCATTTTACCAAAGCCTCGCACCTCTCAGCTTGAATGGTTTAAAATGCATTACAAGAAAGCTATGGAGTATTCAGAGACAAACTCCCTATTTCATTTATTCTCCAAAATCTCCAACATGAGGTTCCCTGCTCGGGAAAACCTCCCAGGCTGGGAAACAACCCAGTGCGAGGTGTAAGTGCCCATCAGCCGTGCCCGGGGGCTGCAAGCCAGGTCTGTCACACCAAACCCTGGGCAAAAAAACCCCAAAACACCACCACCAGCTGTTCCTGGTATGGTCCAGCCCCCATGAGATGAAGGGACAAGGTGCCACCGAGTGGGTGAGCCACCTCCGGGCGTGGGCAAGCTGCTGCTGAGTGCGATCGTACCCACGATGCCGGGCCCGGGTGTCCCGGAGTGGGGGAGACCGGAAGCAGGACCCGAGCATCCCCGGTGCCAGGGGTGGGGGGAGCCAGCCTTCCCCAGGCCAGGAGCCACTAGAGAGCAATAGCTGTATGTCCCACACCCACAGCAGCTGAAGGCCAGCCAGGGAGCAGCTGAGGGACCCACAGGGATGCACAGGGACTGCTCAGGTGTCCACAGGGACACACCAGGGCATCTTTCCTGAAGATTAAAAAAAAAAAAACCAACAAGTCTTTTTGAACTTTTCTGCTCAGTGGGTAAGGGAGACACACCTTTAGCATCCAGGACATCCCAGATGCTCCCAGGCTATTGCAGCTCAGAGCCACCACTCCAGCACAAAGCAGAGAGACACAGCCCCAGGTGAGCTGCTTTTTATGCCCTGCTAATTAGGCTAATTTAGGGAAAACCTGTTCCTGCCCAAGATAGGCAGGTGTCAGCAGTTACTTTCCACCTGGCAAGAAATACTAGAGCCACTCTGGTGTGCCTCTGAGTTTTGTGGGGATGTATTTCCTCGCTCCCACAATGCTCCCATCACCTCTCCATTGGGCATTCCCTTTGCCCCAAGCCTGGAAGCTGGTTGCTCCCCAGTATGACCCTTTGCTCTCTGTTACCCTGTGGGGAAGGGCCTGCTCTGCTGCTTCCCCTCCACCACACTGTTACTGGAAAGCGGCAAAAGAATTCACTCTCTAAGGCTTATTTGGAAGTTTTAGAAAGCAGGCATTCTTTATTGCAGCGCTGGGTGCACGGGGGGGATAACTCCACCTAAGGTGCACACCCAAAAGACAAAACTAGCAAGTACTTCTACTATGTTCATAGACATATTCAGTATCTTTCCCAGTAGTGCTTATCACAGGCAGGGATCTTCCTTGGGAACTCGTTAGCATATGCTAAGGTCTTTCCCCCATGTTTGTTGGCACCTCGGGGGTCTTCAGACTCCCTCCTGGTATCACATATACCTTATCCCTCAAGGCCGGTTTTGGGATCACCTTGTAACTCTCTTATCTTTTTTTGCACATCTGTTCTTCCAAGGCCCAGCTCTTTAAAATGAGATTGTTCCAGAGCTCCTTATCTTGCAACTAATTGTTTCCTAAGTGACAATGGTTTCCCTTTTGTTTGGTTACATGGATTGAGCAATGGCTCTAATTGCTTGAATTGATCTTAAGATTTCCATAGTCACAGGTATCAACATCCTCATTGACAGGGAGGGGCTCATGGGAGAAGCACCCCAGCCCTGCCACCTTTGTGTTTGGCCAGTCCCCAGCTCCATCCCCTGCTCTGGGCGCTTCCCCCGGCTGCCACCAGCCCCTCGTTTATCAGGCCCGGGTGGTGGGAGATAGGGAGGGAGGCCAATAAGCCCTCCAGTGGCAGCGTGCTGGAAACAGTCCCACTGGTGCTGTTAGATCAGAGTGCTGGGAAAATGCCTCCAGCTCCCCGGCCCACCAGCGCAGTGGGCTGGGGCTGGGGGGCTGCAGGGCTGTTGAAAAGCACAGAAGGAGGAACCGTGTTGGAGCTGAAGTGTTTCGCTAGCAGGCTGCAGGGCTGGCTGCTGCCTCCCAGGGTACCGGTGCTTGTCAGGGGTCTGACCAGCAGCCCTAGGAAGGCTGCTTTGGCATCTGACCCTGCAGTCCGTCTCCATCCATAGGCTTCACTGCCTTTTTTCCCCAGCTGGTAAGAAAACTCACTTCTCCCTCCCTCCCTCTCCCAGGCCACCGGTGGCCAGAGGTCTCAGCTGGCTGGAAACATGCTGGTTGGGTATTTGAGCTCCTTCGCAGGAGCTCTGGTATCCACACAGACCTCTCTTTGCATGTACCTGGAGGACCAGCATGTGTGAAAGGCTGTGGGCCTCCTTTCGTAATGATCTCTACCCATTGTAAACCCTTTTTCCACCAGGAAAAACAACCAATCGCAATAAGGTTTAGCAGATTGCACCCTGCTTACTACAAGTTATTGTGGAGCAGAGAACGCAAACCCTTCAAGCCACTTGTCATCGAGGAAAAGGGACTCTTGCCTTGCAGCAGCTCCTCTGCATGGGCTCAGCCCAAGCTGAGACCCTGTCACCCACCTCTCACCTGGCACTAACTTTATCTAGATTCGGGGTTGGAAATGCTGATGTTTGTCAGGGTTCCTATTCTTGGCTCTGCAAAATGAGGCGTATCTGCAGAGGCATCCTCAGCTGGGGCACACCATCAGCCGTGCCACTGCTGGAGTGGGCACGGCAGCGCGCAAACTGAACAACCCCTCCATCTTGCACCCCAAGACCATGCAACTGGCAGGTTTCAAAGCCTGCAGGTGGTTGCAGGGTTCACAGAAACGTCATCCAGTTCCTAAATATCTTAAAACAAAGCCTTGGTGGGTGTCAGGACAGAAGAACATAATCTGACACCAGAACAGTGCTATCCTCTCCAAAACACCTGGTGCATCGAGACTGGCCCACGGATTGGAGGGAACCTGCCTTGGGAGTCTTTTTCCCATTGAAACTGAAAAATCTGGAATGCCACCTCTGATTTTTCTTCTTCCTTGTCAGGGCTTGAATGCAGCTCCCCCAAAGCACAGCACTGGCATGGACGGTCTTACTCCGAAGCGATACTGCTGTAAACGGGAGCAGACCAGAGGCAGTCCTGGCTACAGCACAAACAGGGTGGCATGTGTCACCGGAGATGACCGGTCCTGGCAGAGCGGTGGCACCTGGAGGAAGAGTGCCAGCAGTGGGAAAGGGGGCACAGCCTCACGTCGCCCTTCCCAAGCAGACAGAGCTGGGGCTGAGAAACAGATGCAGCCGGCAGGACAAAAAGCCCAGTGAAAATCTATCCGTGGGGTGGGTACCACAAAAGTCAGGAGAAACGGGTGCTGGCAAAGCAGCACCGGAGGGAGAGGGGGCTGTAGCCCTACAGAGCCCCACGCTGCAGTCTGAGTCACCGCTTGTAAATCCTCACGCACTGGGGCTGATGCATCTCTCTGCTGGGTAAGAGAAGTGGGAAACAAGCTACTGCTCTGGGACACTCGGATTCCTCTGCTTTGAATTGTTATTGTTTCCATTCCAATGTTAGGACTTTCACGTGAGGTTTTACAAACCATCTTATTGGTTGGTTTCTTTATGGTCTTGTTTTCCTTCCCCTCACAGAGCAGACACAGCTCCTGTACCAATCTGTGCAGCAAACAGAGCTAAATGTCCCCAGCGTGAAAACCATGTCTGTATTTTTTCTAATTTTAATATACGCAACTAATCAATTTGTACTGAGTTACAAATGCAGAAGCTGGAGTGTACATTCTCCTCCCAAACTTGGGTTAACAGTATGATGTTTACCGTGTGCGCGCGCTTCTCTCTTTCCCGCTCTCTCTCCATTATGTAGACAGGAATGTATATATGCACACATTCTCCTAAACAAGATATTTTTTTCTACGGAAATGGAGTTACATTTAATTTGACTGGTTTTGCCTGCCCTTTAGCTTAGCACAGTTGGAAGAAAAATCTGAGAAGAAATTCAACCTCCTCCCTCAATACAGCCCTGTTCCTTTTGACAGGAGAAATTCAGCTGTGCCAAGGAGAAAGAGAAAGGCTGGAGGCGCCTCATCTGAACAACCAAAATCCAAGAAAGGTGCATTACCATGTGCAATACATGCTTGAGCAACAACAACGCTACGGCCACCTCAGGAATTTATACTTTCTTACTTTACTGCTGCATATGAAAAGCATGAAGTCCAAGAAAATAGTTTTCTAGCACTGAAGTCAGTGGCTTGTCACCAGTTTCCAGGCTGCACTCTTGACTCCCGAGTTTCATGCTGAGCAGAACTGGTTAGAGTTTGTCCATGAAATAGATTCCTCAGAGCAAGCAGATTGACCAAAACCACGAACAGTTTAGAGGAAAGTGAAAAATGGCAGCAGATTTGCATAGCCATCACAGTGGCCTCCTGATGTCACAAGCTACCTCACCACATTCTGTTCCGGACCCTATAAATACTGGCCCCCCAGCACTTGTCCCACATTCGCTGAGCTTTCGAGTCCTCGAATTCTCCACTAGTTGGAAGAATGAAGGCACGAAGAGGTGAAGCGAGCGGGCGCTCACCTCTGTGTGGGTGCCCACAGAAGCAGCTGCAGGAGGCGCGGAGGAAGAGGCTGCGTCAGAGGGGAGGCACCATCAGCTACGCGGTCCTCTTCCACGTAGCTGATGGTGCAGAGCCAATGGAGGTGGATCCACCTGAAGACGAGGAGGAGCCGATGGAGGTGGATCCACCTCCAGGATGGCTCCCCTGGCACCACATCGTGCCAGGGCTCCCCTCCACACCACCATCGACGCGGTGCCGTAGGGTCATCCGGCCAGTGCCCTACCACCGGCCCTGCCTCCGCGCTCGGCACTAGCCGGGAGGCTGACCCTCCGCGCCTGGCCGGCCTGCAGGCTTCCTTCCCGTCCCCCGTCCTCTGCCCTACCCCTCACCCCTTCTGAAGGGGTGTCATCTCTTCTGCACTGAGCCCCGAGAAAAGGGGACAAGACAACATGGCGTCACAGCTTCAGCCGCTGCGCCAGGAGAAGTCCCTCAGCGGGCCACCGAGGTCCCTGGGGCCTGGAGACGGGGTCTCTTCGGCCTGGAGACGAGAAGGCTGCCCGACGGGAGGCTGCAGAGGAAGCCAGACGCTCCACGGCGGCACACGAAGAACAGCAGTGTGTCAAGCAAAGACGTAAGAGACAGCTGCTCCTCTGGAGAGGCAGACCACCACAGGCCTGCCAGGAAGGAGTGCTGGCCTACAGCATTAAGGCCCCTTCTAGCTGTCTCGTTCGTTCTTTTCAAGGTTGAGCAAGTAAAAAATAAATAAATAAATAAGTAACAGTGAAAATGCTTTCCCTCTCTCTTCTTTGGTACTTTGGTAACTGTGTCCGGGCTCCACTCGCCCCATGGAAGGGGACGTGCGAGTGTCCCCTGCATTGCAAAATCAGCCAGGGGCTCCTGACAGCAGTTTAACTGGGCTTTAAGGGATGCTCCTGTACCCTGTTCTGCTCTGAAGGGGCAGCACCTTCCAGGGGAGGAATGGAAACCCCATCCAGGACCCTGCAACATCTGAAGCCCTGATGGCTCTTGCTCTGCAGCCTGGAGGGCTCAGAGCAGTGGACACAGGGTCCCCTGTGCTGGCAGGGCTTTGGCAGATCTGTTGGCGAGTGGGCCAGTGACTTTGGGTCATCATGGCCACTGGGGTCTGTCCTGGGCCATAAAACTCTTCTAGGGGGCACACAGTGACTTAATGAAATCCTGTAGTCACCTGGGGACAGGTTCAGGTAACGAAGAAAGAAAAAAACAGGCGAGAACAATAATCCTTTGCAATGGCTTCTCTTCCTCTTGCTTTCTCTTAGTCTGTTGGGGTTTTTGTTGCTTTGGGGTTTTTTTCCCTGTTACTGTACTGGTTCCTGGTTTTTTCCTTCTGGTCTCCTGACTTTTCTGTAGCACTTTCTTTTCCCAGTATCTCTTTTTCTCCCCCCCTCCCCCTTTTCTGCACTTGTGGTTTTTTCTGTGCAAACCAGGGCCCACATTTCATTTACATCTTGCCTGGCACGCCTGCTGATGTTTGTGCACAGTGCCCTAGGCTGTGGTTTGCATGTGTTGATGTGCTCCCATTTAGTCTCTCCTTTTTTTTCTTTGGAGAAAAAAAAGATATAGCTTTCCTTAGTGGTGCCTTCATATTAAAAAAAATCCCCCACACTTTAAAGTCTTCTCTAATGCCCTTTCTCTCTCCTTGATCAGGCACTGGGCACTGCAAAGGGACACACAGGGACCACAGTCCCAGTGCCTGGCAGTGCGGCACCGCTGCCCATTCCTGTCCCAAGTAGACCAGCGCTGGAGGAAGAGCCCAAGATCTCAAACACCTCCAGACCTGTCTGGCCTGACAACACATTCCATCCTCTCCTGCAGCACCTTCTCCCCCTGCCCAGCACCAAGGAGGTCTCGGGCTGCCGGCAGACTCAGGAAGCCTTCAGTTATGCTTCCATCATGGTTCCAGCCCTGGAAGAAATGTATTTATTTATCAATAAAAAATGAGACTGTGATCTCATGTCAGGGATGAAGCAGGTCCTGACAAGTCATGCCAAACAGTTCCTGTTACTGCAGGGACCAGAATAGCAACATGCACCCTGGGGCTCTGCTAGCGGACGGATTATCTTCAGGAAGACACTTTGGGAACGTGCCCTGGGAAGAGCAGGATAATTTTGGTTTCAAAAAGCTCCTTCTGCATTAAGATCCAGGGGGAGAGTGAAGAGGAAGGTGGGCAAAGTGTGCCGGGCACAGTTCTTCCAGCACCCTAGTGTTGGATTTGCATGGGAAGGTTTTGGTAGCTGGGGGGGGTGGGGGGGCGGTCTACAGGGGTGGCTTCTGTGAGAAGCTGCTAGAAGCTTCCCCTGTGTCTGACAGAGCCAATGCCAGCCGGCTCCAAGATGGACCCACCACTGGCCAAGGCCAAGCCCATCAGCACCTCCGTGATAACATATTTAAAAAGGAAAAAAACAGTTAGAGAGGGAGCTTTTGCAGCCGGAAAGAGGAGTGAGAAGATGTAGAAACTCTGCAGACACCATGGTGAAGCAGGCTGTCCCCCTGCAGCCCATGGAGGAAGGATGAGGGGGTGTAGAGAGTCCACCTGCAGTTTAGAGGAAAGTGAATTTGACAAGTTTTGCCAGGAGAAAAGGGGGGAAAAATGGCTGCAGATGATCAAGAGGTGACAAGGCTTTCTTATTAGCCAGAGGTGAAAGGATGATCTTATGTTCTGTGGATTACTTGTAGGTTATATTGGAAATCAGAGGAAATCTGTTTGTATCTTTAGCTCTGCTATCCCATCCCCATGAAACCCTTGGACGGTCACTTTCTCTCCTTACCTCTGCAATGGTAAATCAGGGCTGTAGACCCCCCAGCTCCAGTGGCCCTTCAGTTCGTGGCAGATCCAGAGCAGAGAAAGAAGAGGGCGAGCAGCTCACTCGCAGGAAGGGACTCCAGTGGCGGCAGGAAGACAGCCAGGCTTTGTGCTTCAGGCTGCTTGCCCATGTGCTGTAGATTGCAAAGGACCTGCGAGAGACAGGGAATAGCCATGAATTTGGGGCAGGACTAGGGGCAGGAGTTACTGCCACTTCCCAGCCTTGCACCGGTACCCGGCACAAGGCTGCCTGTCCATTCAGTGACACTTGGGGCCAAGGTGGCCCTGGATGCTGAGGCAGGGGTGAGACAAGTGTCAGGAGATGCTCCTGGTGGCAAAACCTGACGCAGAACTCAGAGCAGTCGTTCCCAAGCTGTCATGCCTTACAGCTTGCTGCTGCTGCTGCTGCTCTAGACCTGGGAAAGGCCAAATATGCACCAACAGCTGGTCTGTCTCACCCCTATCATCAGTCTACCAAAAGTTACCACGGCACCTTCTGCCATGCAAAGTGGTGCTGTGGCCGCATAGCACCTTTGAAACACCTGACACCAGCCAGCCCACAATTCCTGCAGACACCTCCCAACCAAAACCGGGCAGGGGCAGCAGTCTTCCCCCCGAGTGAGTTCCTTTGGTGGGAGTCACTAGCAAGCTCTTTTGCTGCTCCTTCACAACATACCTTTCTGCAAAGGTTTTTGACGACCAAACTCCAGGCAGGCACTGCTCTCTAGAAGCACCAAAACTCTCACGGTAATTGTTTCTTCTCCAGGAGGCCACCAGACTTGAGGTCCCCCAAGATTTAGGCCTTCTTTCCCATCCCAGTGACTGGTTTGAATTAACTTCATCTATTGTTTTCGTCGGTTTGTTTGGGTTTAAGGTCCAAGTCTCCCTGCAGTGCTTCTCCCACACTGCCTCCTGCTCTCACTCATTTAGTCGTTCCCACTCTCGTTCCCACTCGCGATGGCCACCGTATCCAAGAAGAGGCGAAGGGAAGAGTCGTAACAATCGTTGCAGGTCAAGGTCAGATGGTTATCACCGTTCAAGGGCAAGGGCACCCACACACAGAAGATACCGTTCACGCTCAAGGTCTCCAGTACTTAGAGAACAGTCTTCCACTACATGGACTATACCTCAAGGGGAAGAAGAAAGGCAGCATTTTAGCAGATACAGAGAAATTCCACCTGAATTCATTTATGTTCTTAATTCATCTTCATATCATCTCTATCAAAAATTTCTGAACTTGTCCATGCTCTTTAAGTTGGAAAAAAGCACACAGCATCCATTAGCTTGTCTTAGCGTTTAGCTATAGCCGCTAAACTTTTCAGAGCAGAGCTATGCTGTAAAACAGTAAAACAGTCCAATGAAATGGAAGCTCCAACTGCAAATGTGACATTCATGTAACTCAGTTGGGCTAATAGTGGGATGTTCAGATAAGCGTACTGTGCTGACTGGCAGAGCAGATGAGAAACTGCCTTACTGTAACTCAAGTCTTAAAGCAATTAAAAGAAAAAAAACCCATCTCACATCTACACCCCCTCAACTCCCAAATGTCCCCCATACAATTTGTTCTTCCATTTTCCTCGGATGGGCCTGAAGGAGAGGGAAAATAAAAAGTTAATTCAGTCTCAGTAACTGAGATGATTTTCTTTTACTTGAGTGTGCAAAATCATTTGGAAGGCAGTAAAAAAGTCTTCCAAATCTTTCTTCTCATGCCACAGACTTGTTTTGCACAGAACTGCATAAGCAGCAGTGGTTCCCATGGCCGTCTCCTCCTGGAGATAACAGGAATGGAAACCAAAGCTCTCACCCTGCCTGAGCAACAGTGATATGCAAAAGAAGAGCTGTAACACGGTCCTCAAACTGCCACGTTCCTGCAGCACTGACTTGGGAGATCCTCTCAGCTTTGCATCACCCGTAAGCTACGCTGACGCTGCTACAGAGGGGCGTCCTTCCCAGCACCAAGCAGTTGCCCTTGGGAAAGACATGCTTGCTTCTTCTCTCCCTCTCCAAGCCCCCAAGCTGAATTCCCAGTGCTAGTGTCTTTTGAAAACAAATGGCAACCAAGCAGCCACCTGGAGCAAAACCAGATGGAAGAGGCTTGCTTTGAAGCCGACATCAGGAGCTTCCCTATCTCGCAGCTCAGTCCACGGGCCACGTGCTCAGTAGGGACGTACCCTCCAGATGACTGGGTTCTCTGTGGGTCACTTGGAGATTTCTCAAATCAACAAGGAATTCTTTCCTTGCCAATTACAAATCTCTCTTACACCAAGGTATGTGTGAGCAGAACAGCAGGGACAGAACCCTTTGTCCTAAGTTTCTGAAATTCTTGCTGCACAGGGTAGAAACTCCTGATGTGGCTCAGGCCAAGCTGGGTTGAGCACTGGAAACCCCAGAGCTTGGGCAGCACCGTGTCTACTAGGAAGCAGGTGAAGTTATGCAGAGGAGAACCCCACAACTATGCTGAGGTGGCTTCTTGGTACCAAGGCACTCGTGTGACTTTTTTACTCCACGGCAATGGAAACACAGCCTCTGATTTTCAAAAAGGAACGAATAAGGGAAACTAGCGTAGACCAATTTTAAAACACAACGTATAACTTGGCAACACTTGAGTCAGGCCCCACAAACTCAGGCTTCGCCTCTCTCATGCTCCAGTACGAAAGAAAACAATTAGTAAAAGAGTTGGAATGTAGAAACAGGATAAGAGAAGCCATGAATAGGGGAACAGTCCTTGGGTGTGAACTAGAAAAAAGACACAAAGTTTGAGGAAACCTGATAAAGGGGGCCCAATATTGTGGGTAATTAGCTTAGATTAATAGTAGCATTGACGTGTAAGTTTGGATGTCCTTTATTGCCGTGTTAAAAGACTAACTGAAAATCTGAATGGTGCAGCCCCTGAAGTAGAATTGTTGGTAAATGTGGGAACCAGAATATTGCCTTTTACAACCTGAAAAATAGTGTAAACCAATAATTCTTTTTGAATGTTTATGGTATAAGCAGAGATTGTGAATGCAATCTGGGACAGCCGTAGAGTGTGCTAAGTAAGTGTAAAGTGTGGACCCCTTGGGAAAAGAAGGAGCGTGCTACCGAAATAGTAAAGATTGTTCGTGGTTGGCAAGATAGACATTTAAACGAGCAAAATGAGAAGCAATCAGAGCAGATGAATCTTGAAGAAGAGTCCATTAGGATGCATACTGAGACACTGGAAAGAAACAGAAGGTTCACCGGGAGGTGTAACAGATAAGAGAACTCTGATAAAATAATATAATCACTGGTGACTGATGGATAAATTGGATGATCAGGAAAAATGGCCCAAGAATAAAAATTTGGAATAAAAGGACAAGGTTACAATTGATGTTGTTTTGTAGAAGGGAGAAGAAATGGCATGAGGTACCTTATGTTGATGTGGTTTTCACCCTGTGAAATCATCCTGAGTGGCTGAAGGACTGTGGGTTTACCCTGCAAGACCCCCTGGCATCAGCATTAGAAAAGCAGGAAAAGGCAGCAGGAGGCTGTGAAGGTGTTGCTCTGCTTGTAGTACGGGGCAACGGGGTTTGAAGTGCGGGCGTGATGAGGAGGAGGATTTGGAATTACTGAGAGATGTTGGAGGTTGCATGGCTGGGTTTTGATAACAGGGAGCAAGAGAAGAAAGTTAGAGAAGAGCAAGGAGAAAACGAACGAGAGCGGAGACAGGCATGGAGAGACAGGGAAAGAGAGGGAAACCTGAGAGCTGCACTGCAGGGAGCGTCAGCAAACAGCCACTTCAGGGGAGGACGGCAATACTATGGGGGGGAGAGGCGAGGCCCCTCCAGCACAAAAAAACAGGGATACCTTAGGAGATCATCAGTGTGCCTATTGGAAAGAACTGGGACATTGGAAAGAGTAAGGACCGTTTTAGGGGTCCTATTCCTGTCAGTGCAGAGGTTCTGGAGGAGGCACCATACGATCAAGAAGCAGCTCCCTTTCCACGTCAGTTCCCCTGAACTAAGTCCTGAAGGGGACCAGGGGAAACCTCCCCAGCAGAACCCCTGGCTACAGTAGAGCTGGGGAAACGGAAAATAGATTTTCTTGTAGATACTGGGGTGACTTATTCTGTTAAATACTTTATCAAAGACAATTGAGCGATGATACAGTAAACGTTGTGAGTGCCACAGGGAAAGCGGAACAGCGTGCCTTTTCCCATCCTTTAAATTTTAAGCTCGGAAAACAATGAGTAACTCACCAATTTTTATATATGCCTGAATGCCCTATACCACTCTTGGGACGGGACCTATGGAGTAAACTGGAAATGCAGATCACCTTTAAAGATGGGGAAGTTCAATTATTAATCCCTGAATCTCAAGCCATCGAGGCAAGAGTTTTGATGTTGCAGGAACAACCGAAGACTAACAAAGGAATTCCCGAGGAGGTGAAGAATGCAGCGACACCTTTGGTATGGGTTAATGAGGTCCCGGGTAGATCCAGAAGAGCGGAACCCGTAAGAATTATCCTTAGACCTGGAACAAATCCGGTAAGACAAAAATAATACCCATTGAAAATAGAGGCCAAAAAGGATTAAAAAGGTTAATACTCAACTTTGTAGAATATAGGTTGCTCATATAATGCGAATCAGAATTTAACACCCCAATCTTACTCGTTAAAAAGCCAGGGGGTGAGGAATGTAGTGGTGTTGGTTACAGAGCTCGTTGATTTGCCTATTTTGTGACTCAGTGCACATCTCCATAACATTAGCTCACCCACTTCCTTCCCCAGCCTCCAAGGAATTGCTTGTTATTTGTATTCGTGGCTAATTAAAACCTCTTCAAGCTCAACCCCCTGATTACGGAGAGAGGGCTGAGACCACAAGCAGAGCACAGTGGAGAATGCCACAGCCCATAGGCTGACCCCACACCACCCTGCAGACCCCACGTTTGCAGTTAGGGCATTATTTACTCTGCTACTAGCAATGTTCTCTTAAAATATATTGAAGGAGAGATTGGGAAAATGAAGTGTATGAGATTTAGCTCGCACTAGAGGATTTCAGCATCCAAGAAAGCCAGAGCGTCCAGTCCCTCAGACTTAATAGAAACCTCCTGCTTTATTAATGTTGCCTTAGTTTTTATTTTTTTTTTTCCCCTTGTCCACAGGTCCTGGGCAGAAAGTCAAAGCTGTATTTGAGGAGCTTTCCTGGAGGTTTTCACTAATAGCAGGGCCAGCCAGGGAATCCACTGCAAATGTAAAAATAATAGATTTGAGAGCCCTGAAAGGATGGAGACTTACTCACTGTGGAAATATTAGGGAGAAAGTAGGAGCGGGACGTTCCCATGGCTTGGCGTTGCCTGCCTGTGAGCTTTGAAAGCTGCCCGAAGGCCAAGGAGATGCTGGGGAATGGGAGCAGGAAGGAAGGTTGCCTCTGAGCGGCACGGCAAGGCAGCTGCGGGGGCTCTGCTCAGCACTGATCTTCCACTGCTGGTGGACATGCCTAAACATAGGATCGTTTCAGGTCCTTCCCAGGCTAAAGAGAAAAAGGTTAGGTGGACAGAGAAGATCTGCTCCTTGTTCACACCTTGGAGATGAAGGTGCAGGGTGGTGCTGATCCTCAGCAGGTCAGGAGGGACACGCAGAGATGTGCGCAGGAGAGAGGGATGCTGCTTGGTGCGAGAGAAGGACAACAGCATCCAGTTCTTGTGGGGCTGCTGAGACCACGTCCCTTGCTTCCAGCTGACTCTTGCCAACAGGACTGTAACCGTGGGATAGGGGCCGTGAAACAGAAACTATAGGATCAGGTTGAGATAATTAGTTTGCAACCAAGGTAACAGGCAATGAAGCTCACTGACCATGGCAAGGTACAATGCTGCTATGTCCCATGTACAGTCCCTACCAAACTGAACAATAGGTTTGGAGATATTAATCTTATGAAGTAAGTCGTTATGGACAGGTGCACCCACAGCAAGGTGACCTCCTGCATGAAGGAGGTCATCCAGCGGACACGGGTGCAAGACCACTGACAACCACCAGAGACCCTTGAGGACCACCGACTCAAATCACTGAGCATGCGTGACGGGGAGGAGAATATGGAAATGGATTCCAAGAAGTGATTATCATAGGACTGCCCTTTCTGAGAAAAACGATGAATATGTATGTTTTGATGCTATATAACCGGTGTATTGGTGATTACCTGGCATGCACATTGGGTGGAGCTATCCCCCGTGCATCCAGCGCTGCAATAAAGAATGCCTGCCTTTTAACACTGCATTGGTGTTACGAGGTTTATTCCCGGGTTTCGGTGACAGTTTTTGGCAACCCAGATGGGACACTGCTTTTGAACCTCGACGGATCCGTGGGATCGCAGGACCTCCAGCCGGCACCGGGGAATTCTCGGGGAGAACCTCCGATCCCCGGACTGAAGAGCTTTGAGCAAGACCCCTGGGAGAGGTAAAGGCATTCTCATTTAATTGAAGTATGTGAAGGTACCTTATGTAAGGACCCCGTGGCTCCGGGACAGGCCCGTATCGGGACAGGCCCGTATCGGGACAGGCCCACGGCGGGACAGGCCCACGCGAAGAGCACGGGAGGCCTGCTCGTAAGGCGCGGTGAAAGCTGCGCAGAGTTGGGCTGGAGAGACATCTCAGGGAAAAGTCTCTGCTAGGCGAAAGCCTGTGGAGCAGGGCCCAGAGGGGAGGGGAAGCCTCCAAGGTTGGGATTTCTGGTGGCAGGAGAAATCCCTGGGATTTCCGGTGGCAGGGGAAATCCCTGAGGGAGCTCTAACACAGGTTGGGGTCCCTCTGACTAAGTGCTTGTGATAGTGCACAATCACAACCACTAAGTCCCTGGGAGATGGGCACTTTTCCGAGTAAGAAACCAAGCCCACGAAAAACACCACTGGGATGCATTTTGGAGCACTGGAAAGATCTGGGAAATGTTGATCCTTTGACTCGGAAACAGTTGATTGAATATTGTAATCATTGGTGGCCACTATACACTTTAGAAAATGGGGAAAAGTGGCCGGAAAATGGGACATTGCGATATAACACCATTTTGCAATTAATGTTATTTTGTAAAAGGGAAGGTAAATGGAACGAAATGGCATATGTAGATCTGTTTTTCACATTGCGAAATCATCCGGAATGGCAAAGGCAATGTGAATTGTTTTCACCTGGTTCCGCGATAATGGCATTAAAGGGGCAGGAACCTGATAAAATTCGGAAAAAGATTGCTCAGCTTGTGATAATGGTAAACGGTGTCTTAAACGTGAATTTGAAGATGATGATGTTGAATTATTGGTTGAATATTGGATATTTTGTTGGAAGATACTGAAAAGAAAATGGTATTAAATACGGCCAGAAAACAAGTAGAAGGAGCTCATGCTAATGGGATTATACAAGGGACAGTGGACCAGAATTTTCCATCCACAAATCCTGAGTGGGACCCTAATCAACCGGGACCCAGAGGGATGCTGACTAGATCTCACAAGTGGATTTTGTTTGGTGATAGATATGCAATGCCAAAAGCAATTAATCGGTCTAAACTTTATGAAGTGAGACAAGAATTAAATGAGTCCCCTTCAGCCTTTATGGAAAGACTGAAGGTGACTGCTAGAAAATACACTAATTTGGACACCCCCCCCCCCCCCCAAAAAAAAAACAAAAACAACACCAAACAAAAAAAAAAAAAACAACCCACAAACAAAACCACAAACAAAAAACACCACGGAAGAAGCTATACAATTGGCCTCTATATTTATGGGACAATCAGCCCTAGGAAAAAAACTCCAGAAACTGGAAGGGGCTGAGTCCAGAGACTTAGGTAAAATGCTTGAAGTAGCCTGGACTGTGTATAACAACAGAGAAAAAGAAAAAGAAGTCAGACAAATGCAAAGGGATGGAAAAATTCTGGCAATCTTGACTGAGAATAATAAATGTGTAAAGTGAAACTCAGCCATAAATCAGCAGAGGGTGTTGGTGCGAAGGGGCGAAAAGAGAACTGGCCTTTCTTGAAACTGTTAAAATTTAAGCTGGGAAAATAGTAGGTAAAACACATCAATTTTTGTACATGCCCAAATGTCCGTTGCCCTTATTGGGACAAGATTTATTAAGCAAATTAGATGCACAAATAATTTTTAAAGATGGAGAAATCAGATTACTAATACCAGAATCAAAAGCCATAGAGGCGAGAGTATTTATGTTACACAATTCCTCCAAAGAAGAACAAATTCCAGAAGCGGTGGACAATGCAGTCACTCCCTTGGTACGGGCAAGTGAAGTTCCAGGATGATCCAAACTGGCAGAACCGGTAAAGGTGGCTTTAAAACCTGGAGCCAAGCCGGTAAGACAAAAACACTGTTTGCTCACGAGAGGCAACATCTGGCCCTTGGAGTGCTGGCGCAACGGCTGGGATCCTGGAAGCGACCAGTGGGATACTTCTCTAAACAACTTGACAACGTGAGTAAAGGATGGCCGGGATGTTTGCGTGCCGTGGCAGCGACAGTGCTGCTGATTCAGGAAGCCCGAAAATTAACCATGGGCCAAAAGATAGTGGTATATGTACCACACATGGTAATAACTGTCTTGGAACAAAAGGGAGGTCACTGGCTATCCCCTAGCAGAATGTTGAAATACCAGGTTGTCCTATTGGAACAAGATGATGTGGAATTAAAAGCCACAGCAATTGTAAATCCAGCAATGTTCCTGACAACAGAAAATCCTACTGAGAAATTGGAACACGATTGCTTGGTAACTATTGAACAAGTTTATTCCAGCAGACCGGACCTGAAGGACGAACCTTTGAAGGATCCTGATCTGGAACTGTTTACGGATGGAAGCAGCTTTGTGCAAGAGGGAAGGCGAATGGCCGGATATGCTGTTGTTACCACCGACAAGGTATTGGAGGCAGGGACACTACCTGCAAATCCATCAGCGCAGAAAGCAGAATTGGTGGCGCTGAAGCAGGCTTTATGGATGGCAGAAGGGAAAAGGGTAAACATTTGGATGGATTCTAAATAGGCATTTGGTGTGATCCACGCTCATGGAGCCATCTGGAAAGAAAGAGGACTGTTGTCAGCCCAGGGCTCACCTATAAAATATAAGGAGGAAGTTCTTCAACTTTTGCAAGATGTACAGAAACCAAAGGAAGTGGCTGTAATGCATTGCAAGGCTCATCAGTTTGGTCAAACTGCTATAAATATAGGCAATCGATTGGCGGATAAAGCTGCAAAGGAGGCTGCAGAACGAGGTATCATTGCATTAGTACCAGTAAAACAGATAAAAATTCCAAATTTAAAAGCAAGATACAGTAAGCTAGACAAATAACTAGCAGAGAACTTAAAAGCATCCCGAAATGCGGAAGGATGGTGGGTAACACCAGAGAATCAGGTAATAGTGACCCCACAAGTTATGACAGAACTTGCAAAGGAAGAACATGAGCAGACACATTGGGGTGTGGATGCTATGGTTACAAATTTGAGAACATCTGTAGTATGTGTAGGAATGACAGGAATAATTAAATCAATAATAGCTAAGTGTCCAATTTGTCTTAAAAATAATCCCTTAAACCAGAGGAAAGCACCTTTAGGAGTAACAAAGCAGGGTAATTCCCCAGGAGATTATTGGCAAGTCGATTTCTCTGAGTTACCTAGACAGAATGGGTATAGATATTTGTTGGTATTAATGGATACGTTTTCTGGATGGCCGGAGGCTTTTCCTTGCCGCACCAACAAAGCAAGAGAAGTGGTCAAAATATTACTAAAAGAAATAATACCGAGATTTGGGGTACCATTGGGCATATCTTCTGACAGAGGACCACATTTTGTAGCGGAAATAGTCCAACAAGTAAGTAAAATCCTAGGGATAAATTGGGATTTGCATGCTCCCTGAAGACCGCAATCAAGCGGGAAAATTGAAAGGATGAACCAGACCTTGAAAAGACAAATGAGTAAAATTTGCCAAGAAACATCTTTGAAATGGCCACAGGCTTTGCCATTAGCTCTGTTAAGAATAAGAATCCAACCAAGGTCTAAAGACGGTGTAAGTCCATATGAAATATTATATGGCAAACCCTACCAAACTCCCTTAATCCCAGGGGACATGAGGGTAACAGGGGAAATAGATTTAAAAACATATCTGATTTCTTTAGGAAAGACCCTCGAAGCGCTTAGAAGATATATTGTGCTGACCAGGCCGCTTGCTCTTGATACGCCTGTACATCCATAGCAGCCGGGTGACTTTGTGTATGTAAGGACATGGGGTTCTGAACCACTCCAGGAAAAGTGGAAGGGACCTTTCCAGGTACTGTTAACAACTTATACCGCGATCAAGGTAGAAGGAGTGGAGCCTTGGATTCACTACACTCGAGTAAAGAAGGCACCGCCAGATCAGTGGACATCTACGCAAGAGGGACCTTTGAAACTTAGACTGTGTAAAAATTCTAAGGACCAGTTTCTTTAGCCTGTTATCTATTGAATTATGAATATGATGAATTGTTTGATTAGACTGATAACACTTTTTGTGTTTCATCACTAATTTGTAGCCAAAGAAATACAGAATGGCCATGGTCCCAAGCTATTGTCCAATATACCTGGAGTGTGGGACCATATCCCAAAGACCGTTCCCCAAATTTAGCCACTGTAGTAATGCATGAATCTGAAGTTTACCACCCACCTGAGTGGGAATGGGACAGAAAGGACTGGGTCCGTGTCTTAACTGGAACAACTGGAGAAAGAATTCAAGTAGGATGCAGAAAGATGGAAGGATCTCTTCATGAGAAAGCTTCTTCAATTACCATCTCCGGAAATCTATTAGACCCTAGTTCTAATATTACAATGAGACTCTGTCCCACCACTGAATGGAAATGTAACAAACAAGATTCTCTCATTACGTGTTGCCGCCAACAGAATGTTGGTAACTACTCCTTAGACCCTAGTACCAATAATGTTGAAATCACCAAATCCTGTATTAAGGAACAAGGAGATTGTTGGCATAATTTTACTTTAACTAAACCAGTTTATGTGGTGTGCGATTGGCGACCTAATCCATTGACAGGAGGACTATTAGGCCTTACATTTAAATTCAAAATAAATGCTGTAACTAAACCCCTAGTGATACTTGTTGCAGTAGTCACGCACGCTGATACAGATACTCTCTTTACGTTAACTAGTAAAGGTGAAGTCACCCCCTCTTTTATGGTACCACAAGGAAATGACATCACAATAAGATGCAGATTAATCACGGAATCTCGCATTGAATCTATAAACAGTTATGAAATTGGACCACATGGCCCTACTTTGTGTAAAAATCAAAATTTAGACTGTTGGTTAAATTTGACTGCTGTACAATACTCCCATAAAGTAATATGTGGTAAAAATAACACCAAATACTGGGGAGAACTTAAAATAGATGTCATAATACCTACTACCCAACCAATTGTTGCGCTTAATTCGAAAATCTTTGAAATTGGACCGTATGTGATTAGAAATACAGGCTTGCAACAAATGTTGTTTAACCCGGCATGGTCTCTCAAACAAGTTGAATTGTCAATGCAAAACAATGTTTCAGATATTCAACCAGCTTGTTCACCTTTCTTAAAAATTTCATATGAGGGATGGACAACCTGGCTGCAGAAACGAACTCTTACTATGAAAAGGACACGGAGAGACTTGACCGGTGTTTTGGGAACAGGATTGGGAGTTTTAAATAGCATTGATTCAGAAGTAATAATGAACAAACTGGCTGCCTCAATTAGTGATTTGGCTAAATTACAACAACCTTTACGATCTTCTTTATTGGCTTTAGGAACTAACCAGTGGCTGTTGTCAAATATATTACCAACATGGGAAAGAGTAAATGTAAGGGACCACGAATTAATTACAGACGCACTTGGGGTGATCCAAAATAACCTCTCTTTGGCTCTCAGCTGTATCCAGGCTCAATTATGGATGCAGTTGGTAGCCGCCTCAATTATAAGAGAAGGTGAAGAAGGCACTCTCCCCACTGAAATTAGGAAAATAGTTTGGGACAGTGCTACTGATTTTGAGAAAGAACTCCAGTCCTGGTGGAGCCTGGTAAACTTTACTTATGATCCCGTTACAAACACAGCTACAACTTTTGTGCTCACTATATCTAATGCTACTATATACTCAATTTATCCCATTGTTGCATTAGGGTTGAACCACAACGGAACTATACTCTATCCTTCCGAGCATAGAGTATGGGCCCGAAAGATGAATGAAAAATGGCAAACTGTTAATTTGGAATCTTGCATCGTGCGAGAACAACAAGGATTTGTCTGTGAAGGTAATGCAATTGAGGCACAAGATATTTGCCTGGATACTGAACAAAATATTTGCCATTTTGAGGTTCATCCTAACGAGAACCCTAAAACAGTTATTATATATATTGGTAAGGGCTGTGTATGTTTGAGGACTGTTTGTGATTTTTTATATGTAGATAAGGTAGTCGTAGAGATTAAAAATCATTCAAATTTTTGTGTTTGTAATTTTACTAAGATTGATGGATGTGACTTTTCTTATTCGACCCCAGTCACATCTCACCAACTTTTGCAGTCTAACTACATGTTGATTCATGAATTGTTACCTATACCCATTGGAATGAATCTCGCTTTAGTGAAACAGTTATTACAACGCAAGGATTTGATTGCAATTCTGGAAAAAAAATTAAGGAAAACGGACAAAAAACCCCTAATAACTGTTCATCACAATGTGAAAGAAATACACCGAGTTTTTGAAAGAGCGCAGAGAGATGCAGAACTTAGATGGTGGGACACACTTTTTGGATGGTCACCTACTGCTACAGGCATCCTAAACAAGTTGTGTCACCCCATCGTGATTCTCTTAATATTGGTTTTGATCAGTTTGACCTTGTCAGCAATATTGTATGTCATAGCCTGGAAAATGATGAATCGGTTAACATATCTGAAAAAGCAAATTACTCGTGAAGCTTCTTTCACTCATATGATCGGCCAAGCTGTTGCAGAACAGCAAAAGAGACAAGCAATCCCAGAGTTTCCTCCAACATAGAAAATGATTAGTATAGTGAAAGTATTGAAATAATTTTCAAAACTTTCAAAGGGGGGAAATGTTACATATATTTTGATAAAGCAATCAAAAGTTGATTATATAAAAGTTAGGATGATTTGATTATATTTGTAAGATTTTAACTTAATGTAGCTATAGAATCAGATTGGGAAAATTAGTTTGCAACCAAGGTAATAAGTAATGAGGCTCACTGACCATGGCAAGGTACAATGCTGCTATGTTCCTTGTACAGTCCCTACCAAACTGAACAATAGGTTTGGAGATATTATTCTTATGAAGTAAGTCGTTATGGACAGGTGCACCCACAGCAAGGATACTACGCATGCCTGCATGAAGGAGGTCATCCAGCGGACACGGGTGCAAGACCACTGACGACCAGAGACCCTTGAGGACCACCGACTCAAATCACTGAGCATGCGTGACGGGGAGGAGAATATGGAAATGGATTCCAAGAAACGATTATCATAGGACTGCCCTTTCTGAGAAAAACGATGAATATGTATGTTTTGATGCTACATAACCTGTGTGTTGGTGATCACCTGGCATGCACGTTGGGTGGAGCTATCCCCCGTGCATCCAGCGCTGCAATAAAGAATGCCTGCCTTTTAACACTACATCGGTGTTACGAGGTTTATTCCTGGATTTCGGTGACAATGCTAACCAGAAAGCTACTCAAGGCCTGGAAGGAAACTTCCAAAAAGGGGAAAATGTAAACGTGGGATAGAGGCCATGAGACAGAAACTACACAATGATTAGCTTGGAATAATTAGTTTGTAATCAAGGTAACAGGTAATGAAGCTAACTGACCATGGCAATGTACAATGCTCCTACGTTCCACGTACAGTCCCTACCCAACCGGACACTAGGCCCGGGAATATTAATCTTATGAAGTAAGTTGTTACGGACAGGTGCATCCACGGCGAGGATACTGCGCGTGCCTGCAAGAAGAGGGTCATCCAGCAAACATGGCTGCGCGACCACTGACAACCACCAGAGACCCCTTGAGGGCCACCGACTCAAATCACTGAGCAGGCGTGACGGGGAGGAGACTACATAAATGAATTCCAAGAAATGATTATCATAGGGCTGCCTTTTTTTGAGAAAAATGATGAATATGTATGTTTTGAGTCTATATAACCTGTGCGTTGGTAATCACCTGCGTGCACGTTGGGCGGAGCTGATTCCCCCGTGCATCCAGCGCTGCAAGAAAGCAAACCTAGGGCAACTCACGTCTGGTACATTTCTTTTACAGATGGAATCGCTCCCATGATCAAAGAGCTGCAGGAACAGGGGGTAATTATTCAAACTCACTCCCCTGATAACTCTCCAGTGTGGCCAGTTTGCAAACCAAACGGGAAGTGGCGGCTAACCATCGATTATTGGCCCTTAAACGCAGGCACTGGTCCCCTGATTGCGGCAATAGACCTTTACTCCTTTGCCACAAGGATATGGGCGTTCGCCTACCTTGGCACATCACGCCCTGGCCCCAGCACTATCAGAAATCATCCCCGAGGGGAGAGTTAAAACGTACCAATACATTGATGATATATCGGGGGGGGGGGGGGGGGGGGGGGGGGTCCGATGGCCCTGCAGTGGGACAAACCCAAAAGAAAAGAATTACTCACCTGGAAAGTTGAGAACTTCAGGTTCCGGCAGAAAAGGTACAACTTCCCTCCGCTGAGGTGAAGTTCTTAGGCAGCTGGTGGAAAGGAGGAGCCGTGTGTATTCCAACAAAACCTTGGCCACCTTACAACAGAGAGAAAGCCCAGGAAACAAAAAGGAGCTGCAACATACCCTAGGCTTGCTGGGATTCTGGAGGAAGCACAGTCCGGATTTCTCTGCCACAGCTCGTCCCCTGTACGATCTAACGTGCAAAAGAGCTTCCTGGGATTGGACCCCTCTTCATGAGGAAGCCCCAAAATTACTGGGTTTTGAAGCAGGGGCATAGCAAGCTTTGGGCCCAGCACACCCCACAGATCCGCTCCAGGTGGAACGGGGTTTTGCCCTTCCTGGGGCATCTCTACACGTGTGGCAGCGTGCAACGGAGGGTTTCACTCAGGCAGCTTCAAAGCTGCAGAAAAGCGATACTGGGTCTGGGAGAAAAGCCTCTTTGTGGTCAGTCTAGCCTTGCAGGAGGCTGAAAGAATGCTACGGCAACAATCCCTCACCCTAGGAGGGCCCTTTAATGCCCTGAGGCCTGTACTGGCAGCACCCCACCCCTGGGGGAGTCCCACCAGGAACCGGTTAGAAGTGGTATGCCCAGCTGGAGCCTTCCAGTCACACAGAGCAAGGGGGGGAGGGAGCGCCCAAGCTGCTCCAAACCCAGGCAAAATCACCCACTCCCTCAGGTGAGGAAACCCCTCCTTCCTGCAGAAAGTGGACTCACCCGCCTCCCAACTGAAAACCTAGTTCCACAAGTTGCAGAAAGAGGATCTCTTCCATTAATAGGTATCTGCACGTTTTAGTTAAGATTTAGTTTTAACTCCCACCATATACTTTTCTTCAAAATGCTGTGTTTCCACAGACTGTTGCTTTTCTCAGTGTTTGCCCTCTAAAAGGGAAAAAAAAAAGAGAGACAAACTGTCAAGAACCATGAAAGGAAGCTTAGGAGCCCTGCTTATTTCTCCACTCCCAGCACCTCTCACCTCACTCATGCCGGTCCCCCTTGTTACCGCTCAAAGGGCAATAACAACTTTCCAAACAGAAATGCAGTTTAGAAAGCCAACATTGGTTTATTCAGCACTGGGTGCATGGGGGATCTCTCCTCCTAACATGCACACCTAGCCTTTAATCCCTTATACGTTTATACACTCAGGTTACAAAACCATTACAAAATTACATTTCCATCACATAGTTACTTTATTGTTACCTGACCGTAACCCCCATTCCCCGTCCCCCTGTGCTGCTGAGGGGGGGCAGAGGTTGAAGCCAGGAGTGAAGTTGAGCCTGGGAAGATGGGAGGGGTGGGGGCAGGTGTTTTCAGATTTGATTTTATTTCTCATTCCTCTCCTCTGTTTCGCTTAGTAATAAGTGAGATGAATTTCCTCTCTAAGTTCAGTCTGTTTTGCTCGTGACGATAACTAGTGAGTGATCTCTCCCTGTCCTTATCTCGACCCAGAAGCTTTTTGCTATACTTTTTCTCTCTCCCCTGTCTGGTGAACAAGGGACATGATAGAGCGGCTCTAGTGGGCACCTGGCCCCCAGCCAGGGTCAACCCACCGCAACCCTCCAAAATAGATGCAGAGTCCCCAGCATTTCACAAGGCCCTGCACACAGGGAGGACCCTCCCTCAATCCCAGGAGTTATGCAAAGTCCATTCCCCTTACAAATGTCCTTCCATTCCCTCAGCTTGCCTCTTAGTTTCCTCAATTTCTTGCCTCACAGCAATGCTGCAGAGCTGGGCCCTGGCTCCCACACAGTCTCACTACCTCCCTCTTGGACTTCCTGTACGTGCATTTTACCAAAGCCTCGCACCTCTCAGCTTGAATGGTTTAAAATGCATTACAAGAAAGCTATGGAGTATTCAGAGACAAACTCCCTATTTCATTTATTCTCCAAAATCTCCAACATGAGGTTCCCTGCTCGGGAAAACCTCCCAGGCTGGGAAACAACCCAGTGCGAGGTGTAAGTGCCCATCAGCCGTGCCCGGGGGCTGCAAGCCAGGTCTGTCACACCAAACCCTGGGCAAAAAAACCCCCAAAACACCACCACCAGCTGTTCCTGGTATGGTCCAGCCCCCATGAGATGAAGGGACAAGGTGCCACCGAGTGGGTGAGCCACCTCCGGGCGTGGGCAAGCTGCTGCTGAGTGCGATCGTACCCACGATGCCAGGCCTGGGTGTCCCGGAGTGGGGGAGACCAGAAGCAGGACCCGAGCATCCCCGGTGCCAGGGGTGGGGGGAGCCAGCCTTCCCCAGGCCAGGAGCCACTAGAGAGCAATAGCTGTATGTCCCACACCCACAGCAGCTGAAGGCCAGCCAGGGAGCAGCTGAGGGACCCACAGGGATGCACAGGGACTGCTCAGGTGTCCACAGGGACACACCAGGGCATCTTTCCTGAAGATTTAAAAAAAAAAAAAACCAACAAGTCTTTTTGAACTTTTCTGCTCAGTGGGTAAGGGAGACACACCTTTAGCATCCAGGACATCCCAGATGCTCCCAGGCTATTGCAGCTCAGAGCCACCACTCCAGCACAAAGCAGAGAGACACAGCCCCAGGTGAGCTGCTTTTTATGCCCTGCTAATTAGGCTAATTTAGGGAAAACCTGTTCCTGCCCAAGATAGGCAGGTGTCAGCAGTTACTTTCCACCTGGCAAGAAATATTAGAGCCACTCTGGTGTGCCTCTGAGTTTTGTGGGGATGTATTTCCTCACTCCCACAATGCTCCCATCACCTCTCCATTGGGCATTCCCTTTGCCCCAGGCCTGGAAGCTGGTTGCTCCCCAGTATGACCCTTTGCTCTCTGTTACCCTGTGGGGAAGGGCCTGCTCTGCTGCTTCCCCTCCACCACACTGTTACCGGAAAGTGGCAAAAGAATTCACTCTCTAAGGCTTATTTGGAAGTTTTAGAAAGCAGGCATTCTTTATTGCAGCGCTGGGTGCACGGGGGATAACTCCACCTAAGGTGCACACCCAAAAGACAAAACTAGCAAGTACTTCTACTATGATCATAGACATATTCAGTATCTTTCCCAGTAGTGCTTATCACAGGCAGGGATCTTCCTTGGGAACTCGTTAGCATATGCTAAGGTCTTTCCCCTATGTTTGTTGGCACCTCGGGGGTCTTCAGACTCCCTCCTGGTATCACATATACCTTATCCCTCAAGGCCGGTTTTGGGATCACCTTGTAACTCTCTTATCTTTTTTTGCACATCTGTTCTTCCAAGGCCCAGCTCTTTAAAATGAGATTGTTCCAGAGCTCCTTATCTTGCAACTAATTGTTTCCTAAGTGACAATGGTTTCCCTTTTGTTTGGTTACATGGATTGAGCAATGGCTCTAATTGCTTGAATTGATCTTAAGATTTCCATAGTCACAGGTAGCAACATCCTCATTGACAGGGAGGGGCTCATGGGAGAAGCACCCCAGCCCTGCCACCTTTGTGTTTGGCCAGTCCCCAGCTCCATCCCCTGCTCTGGGCGCTTCCCCCGGCTGCCACCAGCCCCTCGTTTATCAGGCCCGGGTGGTGGGAGATAGGGAGGGAGGCCGATAAGCCCTCCAGTGGCAGTGTGCTGGAAACAGTCCCACTGGTGCTGTTAGATCAGAGCGCTGGGAAAATGCCTCCAGCTCCCCGGCCCACCAGCGCAGCGGGCTGGGGCTGGGGGGCTGCAGGGCTGTTGAAAAGCACAGAAGGAGGAGCCGTGTTGGAGCTGAAGTGTTTCGCTAGCAGGCTGCAGGGCTGGCTGCTGCCTCCCAGGGTACCGGGGCTTGTCAGGGGTCTGACCAGCAGCCCTAGGAAGGCTGCTTTGGCATCTGACCCTGCAGCCCGTCTCCATCCATAGGCTTCACTGCCTTTTTTCCCCAGCTGGTAAGAAAACTCACTTCTCCCTCCCTCCCTCTCCCAGGCCACCGGTGGCCAGAGGTCTCAGCTGGCTGGAAACATGCTGGTTGGGTATTTGAGCTCCTTCGCAGGAGCTCTGGTATCCACACAGACCTCTCTAATAGGTATCTGCATGTTTTAGTTAAGATTTAGTTTTAACTCCCACCATATACTTTTCTTCAAAATGCTGTGTTTCCACAGACTGTTGCTTTTCTCAGTGTTTGCCCTCTAAAAGGGAAAAAAAAAAGAGAGACAAACTGTCAAGAACCATGAAAGGAAGCTTAGGAGCCCTGCTTATTTCTCCACTCCCAGAACCTCTCACCTCACTCATGCCGGTCCCCCTTGTTACCGCTCAAAGGGCAATAACAACTTTCCAAACAGAAATGCAGTTTAGAAAGCCAATATTGGTTTATTCAGCGCTGGGTGCATGGGGGATCTCTCCTCCTAACATGCACACCCAGCCTTTAATCCCTTATACATTTATACACTCAGGTTACAAAACCATTACAAAATTACATTTCCATCACATAGTTACTTTATTGTTACCTGACCGTAACCCCCATTCCCCGTCCCCCTGTGCTGCTGAGGGGGGGCGGAGGTTGAAGCTGGGAGTGAAGTTGAGCCTGGGAAGATGGGAGGGGTGGGGGCAGGTGTTTTCAGATTTGACTTTATTTCTCATTCCTCTCCTCTGTTTCGCTTAGTAATAAGTGAGATGAATTTCCTCTCTAAGTTCAGTCTGTTTTGCTCGTGACGATAATTAGTGAGTGATCTCTCCCTGTCCTTATCTCGACCCAGAAGCTTTTTGTTATACTTTTTCTCTCTCCCCTGTCTGGTGAACAAGGGACATGATAGAGTGGCTCTGGTGGGCACCTGGCCCCCAGCCAGGGTCAACCCACCACACCTGGCAACTCCATGTGGGACACAAAAGGTATTTGTTGCACTACAGCACAGTCTGCAGTAAAGAAAACTGGCCTTGCGCTTTGATTCCAACACCGCATCCTCAAACAAAACGAGGCTGTTCCCTTTGAGGAACAGGGATGGAAATCTCACCTGCCATCCCAAAGTTATGCTGTGGCATTGCTTCACTTTTGGCCCCTTTCCTCAGGCTTGGTAACTCTTTTGCAGAGCCTGCTTTTTCCTCTGTGTAACAGGGGATGTCTGGGGTTCCACAGGTTGCTTTGTTGTGGGGCACCACCTGCACCCCTGGATTTGCCTTCATCAATGCATCCTTGTACTAAAAACACACGAACAGGGATGAGCTCCCACATGGCTGTTGCCACTAAGGAGCGACCTGCCCACATGAGGCAGATCAAAATGGACTTCTGGGATGGCATGGAGCACACCTTCATGATGTCCAGCATCAGCGCCAAAGGTACAGGCATCCACAGCCACCACATTGTGGTGACCAAAGGTTGCGGCGTTGTCTGGGTGAGACTCAGCACTGCAGCCACCTCAGAGATGTCTCCATATGGGGCTGGGGATGGTGATGACTCTTTGTGTCAGCCACCTCACCACAGCTCAGGAGTTGGTGGTAAACCGAGAGCCGGTGGATATGGATCATGACCTGGTTTTCCTTTGCTTTCCAGTGCGAACAGCCATCTGGGATGCGGTGGCCGAATACATCCAAGAACAACTGCTGCTGCGGAAGGTGGGTTAACTCTTTGTCCATGACCTTGTCCAGGGGGTGGGGAGAGGGTGGTCCAGAGGGAGAGCACACATCCCCAACATTGGACACTTCTAAGCTTCAGCTGGACAGGGTGCTGGGCCCTCTTGTCTAGACTGTGCTTTTGCCAAGAAAGGTTGGACCAGATGATCCTTGAGGTCCCTTCCAACCTGGTATTCGATGATTTTATGATTCTGTGACTCGGCATCTCCTCCCCAAAGCTCTCCCCACTGCCCCAGCTCGTGGACTGGGCAGGATCCAGCTTGAAGCGCCATCCCTGGACAGGACCACCTCTAGCTCTTTCCTCCGGCCAGTCCTCACCCTTCTGCCCTTCCTTCTCTTCCGCTTGCAGGGGGTCCAAATTCCCTCTGTTGGCTCCTTTGATGTGATCCCCACATGCATCCAGGCTGGGGATGAGGTGGTGATTGTCCAGAGGCCCGTGTTTCGGCTGGCCAGGAACCTCGTGGTTGTCCACAGCCTCAGGGACAACAAAGACTACCTGCCTGGTAAGCAGGAGGATTAAACCCTGGTTGGTTGCATGGTCATCACATCCCTCCCGTGGATCCGAGACGCTTCTCCAAAGCAAACTGTCCTCTCTGCGGAGAAGGTCCAAAAATGGGGGTTTTTGTGGGCAATGCAACAACTGCAACAAGCAGCCTTTGGGAAACTCCTGCAGAAGGACCACTGGGTGAGCACCTCCATCCCTCTTGTGTCTTTACAGGCCATAAGGAGCTGGAGCCCCTGAAATATGCCAGGGTGGCCAAGGCTGCTTCTGTGTCCCGGCAGAAAGTGGAGAACTGCATTCAAGGCACCATGTCTCTCCTCTCTCACTGCCTGGGAAAGGGGGAGAACGTTGCCCTTGTCCTGAGGGACGTGGGCGTGCTCCTCATCGAAGGCACGAGGGTACAAATGAAGTTCTACCTCAGCTTCTTGGAGAGGATGTCTGGGAAGGAGAACTTTGAGAAAGCTACTTTTAAGGTGAGCATTTTGGCTTCTCCACGGCCCAGGTGGTTGCACAGCGGTGCCCCAGCACTGCTTGTGAGTGGCCCACCAGAACTTGGTCAGCCACGCAGGCCAGGTGAGAGCTACGGTCCTACCAACCCTCACTGCCTCAGGCTCCTCCGATATTGAGTGCCTCAGCCACGCTGAGGATGGCCTGCCATCTTTGTGCTCCTCCGTTACAGGTCCCCCAGCTGCTGGACATGGTGGTGTCCCCAGTGGTACCTCTGGCCTCTCTGACATTTTCTGGCCGTCTCATCATCTTTCCTGAGTGCGTACATCTGCAGATGTGACCTCTAGTTGCTCAGGTGTGGTTTGGTAGCATTTGCTCCATGTGACCACAGGTGTCCTGCCACGAGGGCACCAGGCAGCGACATGTCCCCCCTGCCCACAGTCCTTTGTGTGAGGCAGATCTGATGGGAAAGATGGAGGACTTCAGGCAACTCTTTGCAGGCTGACTTCACTTCCCACGATAGTCCTTGGGGATGGGGTGTAGTCAGCGCGGGGAAAAAAAGGGGGTTTTTTGCAACGCCAAAATCTGCGTGCGAGCAGGGGATCGCGGCAAGTGGCAAGGGCTGGTGGTGCTGTGGGTCGTGCTGTGGGTCATGCTGGTGTCATCTCTTTGTCTGCAGGTTTGAAATGTATGTTGTGCGCAAACCACCACCAAGGAACCCTCCCAGGAGAAACGTTGCTGGTGAGGACAAGGAGAAGAAAGAAGAAGTTTTGCCAGGTCTCAACCAGGACAGAAAAGGTAAAGCTGCTCCTGGCTCCTTTCTGCAGCATAGCCATCCTGCTTCTGTGATATATTGGGGAAAATCCTTCAGTGATGATTGTCAGAAGATCTGACTAGTGCCCGAGCTTCATGACGGCTCGGCACCGCCTTTTCTGCTAACGACTTCTTGGCTTCCACAGAACCGAACCCCAGGGTGGGATGTGCCCCAGGGCGCAGTGGGAGGCTGGCAATCCAAGGCCCTCGGGAAATGACCCCTCTGCAAGAGTCCCTGTCCCAGCACCAACTGGCTCCTCATTCCCAAATCTGGTGCTGATAACACGGTCACAAAACCACTTTTGCACCTTGGAAATGAGGTGCCAGGCAAGCCCCAGTGTCGGGGTGGCTGTGAGGGGAGCAGAATTGCCCTCTTGCACATGTTTGGAAGGGGCATGAGCACCTCTACATGTCACCAGGGCCGGTAGCATCCCAGCAGTGCTCTTCTGACAAGGTCTCTCCTTCCCAATTCTAGCGGCATTTCCTGAACTGTCCTTGCTTGCCTGTTCGACATTGACTCAAAGTGAAGCCCCACAGCTCCAGGACATAAAGGAGACGGAGAACAGGGTGAAGTCTTGGCTCAGGTGAGTATAGAGGTTCAGGGCTGGCATCTGCACAGGGTCATTTTCTGACCCAGCAAGAGGCCATTCCCCAGCCCCAAACACTCACCGTTCATCACCACCCAACAGTGGTGAAGGCAGTGCCAGAGGGGCGGGATGATCCTGCTGGGAGCCCCCCATTTCACAGGGCTGGCTCCTCTCCTTCCCTTCAGGAGAGCCCCAGCGTGGCCTCCTGAGCTGTGCATGGGGACAGCCGTGTGTCAGCCGAGGGTCTTGGCTCAGGGGGTTTCCTCTCCGGAGCTGAGCGCAGCCACTGGCTGAGCTGCCAGCAGCTGCGCAAAGAGGCACGTGGCTCATGGGGGCAGGATGTGGCCCCAAACCCATTGCGTTCTCAGACAGAGTCCTCCCATTGTGTCCTTTCAGGCAGCTGCCAGAGATCCCAGAGCACTCCCCTGGGAAAAAGCAACCTGCGACCAGCACACCCAAGGGCAAAGCCAAGCTCAAAGGCCAAGCGTCGAAGCAGGGCCAAGCGTCGAAGCAGGGCCAAGCGTTGAAGCAGGGCCAAGCGTCGAAGCAGGGCTGAGCGCAGGCAGCAAAATCTCAGAGCTGCAGAGGAGGGGGACAAGGAGAACAGAAAGTTCCCTTTGGAAGCAAATTACCATCGTAATGCCGAGGAGCCCACCTACAAGGTCTTCGTTCCACAGCCACCAAGACCTGAGACAACAGAATTACTGAGATCAAGGCCTGAGATGTTCTGGTCAGTGCTGAAAGAGCCACAGAAGACCATCTTAGCTGGATACAGCTTTGATCCCTCCCCTTTGGTGCCACCAATCTACGAGAGGTCCAGGTCTGCGCAATGCCAACCACCAAAGACCACATCAGTGGTCTCCAGGATGGAGTGGCCCTGGCTGGAGTGATCATGGCTTGGAGTGCCTGGAGCTGAGGGAGCACCGCCTGAGGTGATGCCAACAGGTAGGTGATTGGGATCTGTGTCGTTCTGGGTGCTATTTCCTTGCAGAAATGCAGAGTTAGAGGGACAGTGGGGACTCTTCCAAGAGCCCTTGGTTCTGATTGACGGGGGGCTCAGTTCCCACCGGGGGCTCTTCCATCACCGGGGGCAAGGTTCTCCTTCTCCAGTGTTGCCCTCTCTTCTGTAGCCTCAGGCAACACATGTTACTTGGCCATGTTACTTGGCTGTGTTTGGAAGGCCTGACTAACCGCAAGGCTGCTCTGGGCCAGAGAGGGGACTCTTTCTTCCCAGCTCATTGCTGCTTTAGATCCCTGGTGGGAAGAGAAAGGATTTTTGGGTGGGTCTGGCACAGCCTGGGAGCAAACCACTGCTGCTGGAGCAGCTGCAGAGGGAGAGAAACGGCTGCCCTCCGCTCAGTGTCCTGACCTGAAGCCATCTAAGGGGTCTGTGTGCGGGGAAAGAGTTCCCAAAACCTGCAGTATTGTTTGAGAAGAGTCTCTCTTCTTTTGCAGAAACCCATCTGTGTTCAGAACACGAGGAGCCCAGGAAGGAGATGAATAAAAGCACAAAGGAGAAGTTGCAAAAAAAGCGTCGACTCTTCTGTTGTTCCCAATGGTCCTTGACCGGAACAGGGGAGAGGGGTTTTAGAGTTGGCCATGGCTCTGAGATCAGCCCAACATGGCGCTGGAAGCAAGGCCACCTGAGGGACCTTCCTCAGGTCTTTTTCCATCCAGGGGACCTTTTGCATGGCTGCTATGGAAAGAAACCAGCTTTCTGGGGCAAGAGAGGGAAAGCGGGCACTTGGAGCTATGTAGTGAAGCACTGAATGTCCCCGGAGGGGAAAGGAGAGGATACGAGTGCAGCTGGGGAGACATGAAGGGCACCTACACGCAGGAGCAGTGGAGGCACCTGAGCTTTCACCCAGGGCCATAAGGGAACGAGGAAGGCACGAGAGCAAGGTTGAGCCCAGCTCCACTGGGCTGGACTTTCTACTTCCACTTGGGGTAGAGCCAGATCTCTTTACCATCCTATTTATCTCCCCGTTTATCCAATTTATATTCTATTTTTGGCTCTACTTCTGAAATCCTCCAAGTAGATCCGCCCTCTGGCCAACCCATGGGCCACCTGCAGTGACAGAAGGCCCATCTCCTGTCCCAGCGCTATGGCAGTCGTGTCCCCTGCTGTTACCTGGCATTTTTCTCCTTGCCCAAATCCATGCTACTCAACCCAGGAACCCAACCGTCCTTAAAGGAAGCTTCTGCTTAGGACCCCTCCAGCATCTGGGAGAAGGGCCAAATGATGAGGGTCTACCAAGCCAAAGGCCACTTTGCAGGGCCGGATCTTTCTGCACCGGTTTGCAAGAGATCCGGGGGTGCCAGGCTGGAAATTTGAACACATTGTTGAAGTGCCAAAATGGAGAGATCTGCCCAGAACCAGGAGCTCAGTGCTGGGCTGAGTTGTGTCTCTCGCTGGGGAGTCTGTAATGTCCCCCTGTCTAGCTGAGCGTGTCAAATCAGGTCTTTCTACTGAGGGAAATCACAAAATCATGGAATAATTCTGGTCAGAGGGGACATCGAGAGGTCTCCAGCCCAACCCCGTGCTCAGAGCAGGTCCCATCAGGCTGCTCAAGGACATGCCCAATGGAGGGAGGTATCAACACCACCAAAGTCTTGTCCCTCTGGCTACAAGAGCTGCCCACCCTTTGGGTAAAAAGCTCTCCTTCTTAACTTCCAAAGCCTCATTTTTGAGTCACAACCATCGTGGTTACAGCACAAAGCATCTACATGTTTTTATTGTCCAAAGCTGCATCTTCAAAGCACTAAAACCTATTTAAGGCTCCAAAAGCCTCAATTGAGAGCCTAAATCGGCATGGGGGGGGATTTTTTTTTTTTAAATCAGTGCACAGTAGAAGGGAAAAAACACACACTTGTGTTTTAAGGAGAACTGAAAGCCACAAGAGTAAGATTATCAAGTCTGCTTAATTACTATTCTTTCAAGGATACACAGGCCTTTTTTTTATTGAAAAACAACAACAAGTATGCCAAATGGCAAAGGAATATAACGTGCACAGGCTACATGCATTTAATAAAATTTACTTGCAGAATGAAGGTAAGAAATTTAAATAGAAGTTGAGTGGGTATATATTTCATTAAAAAAAATCGTCTATGCAAGGAATTAGGTCTTAAGAGAAACTGTGCATATAACCTACTTTCCAATGGAGCTTGATAGCGCTCAACGGTTTTCCTCTGTCGAAAGTCGTAACGCTTTCGAGTGTCTTCACCATCATCTTTCTCTTCATTTTCTTCTGATGAAACTACTGTACATTGACATAACGTTAAACTGTTTAAGTACTGTTGCAAATGATACTAAATTCAAAATGCACTCCACAGATGCCTATAGGTTTTACTATTACCTTCATGTTAATGACAATAGATCTGAAAACTGGCAAAACCTTACGACCAATTTATGCAAGAGACATTCCAGAAATTACAAAACACAGAGGAGCGTACATATAGATACTGTTCTGTGCTCGCTGAAATTGCTGGGTGACTTCTCATCAGCCTTACTAACACCAATTCTGTCATCTTGCTTAGCTAAGATGCAGCTCCTATGAAAACCGCTATTTCAGAAAGTCATTTCTTGTTATTTTGAGAAAGCGTTTCAAGGAAATGTTTTTAATATTCTATAGTGGTAAGACTAAGCATGGTAAGCTAGCTCCAAGCCCTAGCTCTGCCACAGATTACGTGAGCAATAATGGGCAAGTCTCAGGTTTGAACTTCCCCAATCAGAAAATAATGTCAAATGCATACAGTTTATGCCACTAGCTTCTGCAAAGTAACTTCATGTTTTTTTCATGAAGGATGGTAAGAATGCAACAACCAGAGTATAATTACCTAGCAGGTTCCTAGTAACACCCTCTCACATTAATAGCTACACACCGGGTGAGGGATGTACATGCTCTGTTCACCTCCCTGCTCACTAAAATTAAGTACGTTTGATTCCTTGGAAAGCACTAAGCTTTATTTCTTCCCCCTAAAATGTCACACTGCTTTCTGAATGCAAGATAAGTTACACAAGATAACGTAGACAGCACATGGAAAAGTGAAAAATTATTTTGGCATCACTACTATCCCCAGTCCATGGTTCTCCAACACTCCTGTCACAAAGGCACGAGCTTTTCTGCTCCTCTAGTCCTTCCCCTTGTTCCACTCACTTTCTTTATACTAACACACCTTCCTCACTCCTTCTTGGCACACGTTTCATTCTAAAAGTATATTTTAGTTTTTTCCCAATTTAAAATTCCAGAGTTATCACTTTGATCACAAATGAACTGCCCCATACTCTTATTTCCCATTCAACATACTATTTGTAATTACTTTCTACAAGTCTCTCCTGCCCAACACCTCGAGATCCACACACTTGAACCAAGCCATACAGTTCCTCCCTCTAGACTGCCCATACCTTGTATTAAAGCTGCTCTTATTAAAGCCTTGACTTGATATTCTCCTAACTAGATCTCCAAATGAGTCAGCTGTCCTCCCTTACCAGTCAAATGTCCTCGGCACACTTGGTCGTTTCTTTTTGGTAATGCCTTGCTCTACCTGGGCTTCTTGAAGTCAGCCTCTCGCTGGACTCCTGCTGTGGCTCCAGGTGTTCTCTCACTGCTCTACGAGGAGGTCTGGTCACCGAGGTACGCACCCGGGAGCCACAGGCTAGGTCTGAACTAATGACAGGCTGAACAACAGGCCTAAAAACAGGCCACGGACTGTTCGCTGGCCTGATCGGGATTAGGAACAAGATCACCCCAGTGCTCATTAACACCTGGACATCTAGCTTGAACCTTTTTGTAGGTCTCCGTTGCCAGTCATTAAGTCGTACACAGGCTGTGTAACACATACAAGATAACGCCCGCACTGGAGATTGCATAAATCCCCTCTCATTCAAGTTCTGATAAGTCTGATGGTCAGACAGGTGACCAGACGCAGGGCACAGGCAGCACTGACCAGCAAACTATTTACATGTGACTGGCCCGTTTTATCCCCTTGCCCCTCTATTTTCCTACTCTTGTTCCTCACAAAGTCACCGGAACGCCTCCCGTGTTCCTGCCCTTAAGATCCCTTAAGTCCTGTGTGAACTGCTTTTCCCCTGCATCCCACAAAATGCCCCACTGCTGGGCAGTAACCCCCTAGTCCAAAAGGTGATATGCAGAGCTGCCCCCGATGAATCCTCCAGATAGGTTTCCCGCCCGGATGCTGGGGCTGAGAGCTCTGATGGGACGGACAGCCCTGGGAGAGGCCCAGACAGGGTGGCTGTTCCTCCTCGCTTTGATCTGGGTGTCTGCCATTGCACACCCACGCGCTCCTCCGGGCTTGTGCAGATAGGGCTTTGATGGACTGATGGCCTTGGGAGTAGCCCGGCAGGGTGTTATGTGGGCTCCCCCTCCTGCCACTGTCTCTCTGAGCGAGTGTGCAGAGGAGGTCTGTCACAAAACCTAACACTGATCAGCTCAACTACTGCCGCATCCTTTTCTATCCTTAAGTACAGTCTCGCCCCATTCTGTTCCATCCAGAAATCTCCTACAAGGATTGTTGGACTGACTGCTTTAATCACAACTATCCTTCTCCTTAAAACCTTAGAGGTTCTTCCCCCTCACTTCAAACATAAAGTTAATATGGCCTTTTACAATTTCACCTTATTCCTCATGTTATTTCCCACTGAGTGCCGGGATGACAGCTCCTAATTACAGGCCCAGGCAGCAGCTTCCACCGACTACCTGCTAAACACAAAAATGAACACCACTATCTTCTCCCCTGCTGATCGTCACACTCTGGAGGAGCTTTCCATACTCATCTGGCAGCCTGCCTGCCTGAAAAGTCTTGCTGCGCTGCTCAAAACCGTGAAAACTGTCATGCTCCTGCTGCAGCAAGATCACTCTTTCTCATTCTGAGGAATACTGTCCGTTTCTTTCTATTCCCACCCGTCCACAGCCATCTGTTGCCTTTTATCCTGTCAGCATTTTGGAAAAGCACTGGTTTTTTTTCCTCAGAATACCTGTTCTGAGCTCACTACAGTGCAGCTCTGGAGTCCGTGACTATGGCTTGTAATGTCAATAGCAACACAGATTCTTTTAACAGAAGAAAAATACTCAGTAGTTCAGCTCATCTCAATTGTTTAAGACAAGGCTCTTGGCTAGAGCATAGTAAAAAAAATTTAAACCAGAACTAACCTACAATGCCACCTTGATTATCAGCTATTTCTTTGTCAGCTCTTTGGATTTCTTTCTTTCCTTGTGCATACATATCGAGGTTCTCCTAAATAAAAGAAACAAGAAGGATCAGTCACAAACATGCAGAAAACCTGACATGGGCATATTTAGTGCCTATACAGTAACATTATCAAAGCACTCCATGTACACAAAAGATTAAATTAAGGTACGGGAGAACAGGAACATCATTCTGGCACCCAGGATTAATAACAAGAATTTCTGCTCTAAAATAGGGTTTTGTACATGTGATAGTTAAATACTTAAATACAAAACCGAGTGTATCAATTAATCACAGGTTAATAATCCAAGAACCCAGGAAAAAGCAATTTCTAGCAGACAAAAAAAAAAAAACCCCAAACCCACATATGGGCATTTGAGACATGATGTACAAAGTACTATGGACAATTCTGGTTTCATTAAAAAAAAAAAAAAAAAGTAATTTAGATCTAAGCAAAAACCTGTGAAAGCAGGCTATGAAGATGTTTAAAAAATGAAGTGCCTGTCATTCAAAAGGACAGTAGAACTTAATTTATTGAGCAAAACTAAGAGGAAATATGATTGCTGTATATAATTTTAACCTCAGTTCATCTAGGGACAGAGGACTTCTTAAGCTCACAGGCCAGGCTGGCACAAAACCAAACACAGATAAATCAGACATCGACGAATTCAGTTTTTAGTAAGATTTGAAGTGAAAACCCAAGCCCTGAAACAGCTGTTTGTAAACAGCCTCCATTCAAAAATCATAAGGCCATTCAGAAAGTGTAGTATAAGACATGTATTTCAGCATAGTACTGCTTTTTCATGTCTTCTGAAGATTTTTCCTCCACCCACCCTTCGAGTGTATCTGGAGCGTGACCATAACAGTAAGATGTTAAACTATAATTAGAGAGCAAAAACAAATGTTATTGTAGACTACACTATTCTTTGGAATAAGTTATTTCAGCTAAATTAAAATCACAACTAAATAATTTCCCTATGTGGAATACACTACTTATACAAAAAGAGTAAAACAGATTAGTATCTCCTACATCGTGGAACACCCCAAGGTCTTCCATCATTCGCCGTCTACGCATCTTCTCCATGTCATCCATTTTTCGCAAGACTGCTTCTGCAGTACTACGACAAAAAGTTGACATGTAAGAACAAAGATAGGCAAGTACAAACAAAAATATTTAAAACAGTACACATAATCAGCATGACATTTTAATAGAGTATGCACAAAGTAAGAGTCGTTGACGCTTAACCAAGTTTTTAAACACTACTTAAAAATCAGGTCAAATGTTTACTTTTTTAGAGAGAGAGAGTTAAGAACAAGCGATTGAGGATTTGCAGACACTGTTTTCGGGTTTATTTTCCCCTCTCACTGAACACAGTAAAAAAAAAAAAAAAAAGAATCTAATTTAGTAGGAAAAAAGAATTCTGAAGATCATAGTAATGTAACAGAAAGAAATTATAGCAGTTTTTAATAGCGCTTCAGTTGCTCTGCATGATAGCATTAAGTCATGTTTAGTTCACAGCCTTCCTCAGACAACAGGTTGCTTATTCTTCTCTTAACTGTAATTTAAGTTTCATGTTGATTTCCCATGACTGTATATGCTGGAAAAAACCCCATCCCGCTCCTGTTCCAGTTCACAAACTTTTCAGAAAACAAGGTCAATTTGGGCTTCACAAAGGTCATTAAGCCATGGACAGAGAGGCAGAAACACTAGGACTACGTCACTTTGGCTGTATCCAACTTTCCTCAGTATCTCAACTCAACCGAGCATTAGACAAATATTCATAAGCATGCAAGAAAAGTTAATTAAAAATGAAGGCGCTTCTGATGCTAAGAAAATCGATTTAGAGGGCAAGTTAAATCTACTGAAAGTCACACCGTAAAGTGAGTGTTTTGGTTCACAAGACAACACATAAACCCACCCAGCCCGTACATAGAAGGTGCTCTAGTATGAAGATCTCTCTGCAGCTGGCAGTCACAAAATGAAGACACCGGGGGCCAATTTAAACATTGGCTGTGCCCAAACTCTTTACACGTGAAGCACTTCCCAAATACATCCTCACACACACACACACTCTCCAACCTGGAAGTCTTAAACAGCCACAAGCATCTATTTCCAAAAGACTCGGGTTAAACAGCTTGGCTGCGAAGGACAAAGGCCCACACGTTACCTAAATCACTGTATTAACAATAATTACAGGACATACTGGCACAGGCAGAGGCAGAGGCAGAGGAGGACACCCTACCTGACCAACAGCAATGGAATGTTAGCAGAGGTTGCTTAACAACATCCTGCAAGTTCCGAGCCGTGCCACCCTGGTGGGACTCTGCAGTGGAGGGCACCTGAGCCCAGCAGGTATCACAAGGCCATATCCTATATGTAGTCTCAGCCTAACCACTGAATACATTTAGCTCTTGCTACCAGGAACAGTAATACCTTTTTCTGTTGTCAAAAGAAGGAGAAAGGTGCTAGCTGATACTATGCCATAGCACAAAGGCTTGCTAGTAAGGCTCATTTTAGTAGCTTTGCAAGATGATGACAAAAATCTCACTCACTCTGTTATAAGTTTGTCAAATAAAACAGATTGATTTGTAGTGGTGTAATGGCTTTGTCAAAGCCTGCAGCTTCGGCGGACCTCCAAATCCCCATTTTCTTCATGGACTTGTTCTGCAGCTTTTGCATCAGCTCTAGTCTTCAGTGTCCTGTTGACTAAAATACGTTAATGTATGAAATATTTTGAGACAGAACATATGTTATTCCCTTTATTTCACCGTTATTCTAGTAAAATGTAAAAAAAATCTGCCGTGGATTTTTTCTTTAAACACTGAATTAGAAGTTATTGTCACGACCACAGCATTCAACTTAAATGACTTATGTTAAAAGCACGACTTGTATAGCAACTTTTTATTAGTCTAGAAAGCCAGTCTGATGAAAACAAACACGCAGTTTTTGTTTCATGCAGGAGGCAAGTTTATTCCAGTTACTTCTTTCTGGAAAAGTGAAAACAACAAATAGGTCTCTCTAAGGTGTTTTCACTCCATTCATGTAAAATTGTATCTGATAGTTTGGTTTTTTAAAAAATGTTTATGTGGGAAGTCTCTTCTTAAGATGCATAGTTTTAGTACACTGTTTAAGCATACATCACTTTCATTTTCTGCATCGTGACACAAAAGCTCTAGAAGATAAGAAATGTCTCCAGATAAACGCCCCAATATCAAAGAGCTCAAACGCTTGCTGCTTTAAAACAACATCTGCCCAGTACTTACCACGCAGCATCCTTTGCCACAGGTTCGTTACTTGCACTATGTCCTGGGTTTGCATGGCAAAGTTTTGGTAGCGGGGCAGGGCTACAGGGGGACCCGCGCTGGAGCTGTCTATTCCCGAAGGACTGCACCCCGTGGAAGGGACCCACGCTGGAGCAGTTCGTGAAGGACTGTGCCCCGTGGGAAGGACTCGTGTTGGAGACGGTGGTGGAGGACTGTCTCCCATAGGAGGGACCCCACGCTGGATCAGGGGAAGAGTGTGAGGAGTACTCCCTCTAAGGAGGAAGGAGTGGCAGAGACATGTGAGGAACTGATCACAACCCCCATTCCCCGTCCCCCTGTGCCGCTGGTGGGGGGAAAGGAGGGAGAGAAATCAGGAGTGAAATTGAGCCTGGGAAGAAGGCGGGGGGGCGGGGGTCGGGGGGGAAGGTGTTTTAAGATTTGGGTTTATTTCTCCTTACTCAACACCGATTTGATTGGTAAGAAATTAATTTTCCCGAGTTGAGTCTGTTTTGCCCATGACTGTAATTGGTGAGTGATCTCTCCCTGTCCTTATCTCAACCCACAAGCCTTTCATTATATTCATCCAGCTGAGGACGGACAATGATAGAGCGGCTTTGGTGGGCACCTGCCCTCCAGCCAGGGTCAAGCCACCACACACTGTCATTAAAATAATTAAGAGAGGTCAATGAGAAAGTAGAGCACAATTAGAACCTGAATAACTACAGACAAAGTGCATTTCAGGCCCCTTCCCGTGTTCAGCCTGCGCCTGGCAGGATTCTGCCTGCAAATAACAGATTTTCCCAGCTGCCAGCAAGCAGCTTCACGGCACCAAGCCTGTTCGTGTGCTCCGCGCCGCAATTCGCTTCCAAGGTAAATCGCTGAACTTCAGGGACACCTTCCTCATGTCTGTGGGTTTGTGCTTCTCATGACTGAATTACTTTTTAACTCACATAGAATACTGCAATATTCCCTCCTATTTGCAAGAACGATTGATTTTCAATCAATTTGTGTCCTGCAGACTCCAGAAAATCCATGTCACGAAGAAACCCAAGCCAAGGAACAGGTTCTCCAGTGCCTAAGAGCAGGCTGGGATTCGCACTGCGTTCTCCCCAAGCCTGCAAGGAATTAATAGCATATCCTCCTGTTTGCACCTACCTCTCTTCATACAACTCATAGGAAATTCACTGCCTTTGAGGTACCTATTCTCACAACTTCAGCTGATTTTGGCTGATGAGTTCAGAAGTTTTGGGAGCCAAGTTCAATAGAGTGACCAAAGACAATCCTTCTCAGAAACCAGGCTAAAAAGGAATCCTAAGGAATTATCACTACTTACCTTCTTTCTATTCTTCTTTTTTTGGGTCTGATTTCGGCTTTGCCAACTGCCTACGTTAAGAAAGAAGACAGAGAAAAGGAGAAAAGAATTGTTGTATTACAATTTTTGTATTATAGCATATCATATCGTATTGCAGTGTATAGTTCCCCCTCAAGACTGGGGAACTTCACCAAGTTTACAATCCGGTGCTCCGCATCATGCAAAAAAAAGCCTGTGGACCACAAGGATTCAGATGTCTGCTGCATACCATATGCACAATTCCATAAGGACAGACATTTCCTAACCTGCTAACCTTGAAGTCTCAACAGCACAAATAACATCTCAGTAATCAAAGCGGAGGAGAGATCTCAAAGGAGTTGGGAAGATACACATGTTTTTTATACAAGCAGAAGACTTTTACTAAGAAGAGGGATTCCAGTTCTAAGATACTGGCACTGGTATTAACATAATCGTATCCCTCTGCAGATTTTTAGCTGTAGGTGTATCGTGATGTGACTCGTGCATGCTTTCACTTTTCATTCTATAAATTGAACAGAGATTGAACACCTGGAAATACAATACCTTGTAAAGTGTCTTCGATTGACGTTTTCACTTAATATTTCCATGCTTTTGTCAAAGCTAGAGTCTGAACAGGGCGGCATGTTTTTTCTCATTGATCTTAAAGAGTGTCCATTGAAACATCCCATTTTGCCAGAGGAAAAATCCTAGGGAAAATAAAAAAGGAAATAAGAATGTATTTATCCGAACCACATGTATGGAGTTAAGAAGGAACTTCTGCCTCATTTAGGCAAGTTTATTCTGTAACACTCCTGATTCAATAGCAGTGCAACTAACAGCAGGTAACTTGTACACCAAGAAGGAGCTCTCAGAAAAAAAGCCCAACTTGCAAAGCTAAAGCTCCCCTCTGCCACACTCTTCTTGTGGACAACTTGAGCTTAATATCCTTTGAAAAAGTTATTGTGGCAAAGCCTTTCATCTGAACTTAGTGTTTCTTTAAAAACCCCCAAATCTTTTATTTCAAAAGTTGGTTCAGAGGAGCAGTCAAGCTTGACTTTGCATGTTCTGGGATTAAAATCTAGTTAGGAGAGTTTCTCTTCCTCTCTCTGTTCCATTGATAACTGCATTCAGAGGCACATGAAAAGATTTCCTTCAAGAGGATGGTATTTATCCCCGGGAAACCAAAGGGAACTCAAGATACACTTTTTTATGGCTGTTGATCTTGTTCACATTGGCATTTCTGCAAGGAGGGTGAGTACTATCACCTTTCCTATGTGAGGGGGAAAGCTATACCCATGAGAGGGGGCTTGTTCAGTTTGTTCAGCCAACCCAAAGTTTCATTAGGAGTATGCCAAACTGTCTCACACCGAAAAGGGCAGAAAACAGACCAGATTCTTTCACTTCTTGACACTAACTTTACCAAGAGGTACTTCCATTAGTAGCTGATGGAGATGATAACAGAAGCGTGAAGAACGCGGCTACAGGAGAGCAATGACGCACACGCAATGCCCTTGCAGTGCCACACAGCGAGAGCTGTGGCCGCCCGCTGCTGGAGGGTCAGCCCTGAGCCACAGAGCTGGGCGATCCTGACGGTCTTCTCTTCAGACAGCCTTGAACAAGTCATCCCCAACGTTCACCGCACAACTGGCCGTGAGAAGACAGACCTTCCGACGAGGAGGATTTCAATCACCTTTCCTTCATCGCTCGTTTTAAAGAGCGCCTCGCTTCCTGCAGTTCTCCAAGCTGGTGGAGCGAGGCCTCGTGGTGTGCTTCCCATATCTGGCTTTAAGTTGGGGCATCTGAGATGAAACCCCTGAAGCTATTTTATAGTTCTCAGATCCAGCGTAGATGGATGTAACAAGACCTAAAGCTTAATGACAGGCAGTCTGGTCTGTCAGAGTCACTTTTCACATTCTTCCTCTCAAAGGTTTAAGAAAGAAATTGTAACAGAAAGCCTGTCAACTTATTTTTAATTTGTCAGAGCCCTACATTTATTTGAAAGCAGTTTTTGTGCACACTCACACACAGGAGTATAGAAAGACTTAAACCAATACTTTCAGCATTCGCCACTGAGACAACTAGAAAAAACCCCTAGACCAAGAAATAATCTCACCTGCAAACGTACTCGTAGTATTCCTACAGCTGGATGCCTATGGCTTAGACATCGTCCTACAAAATGTATAGGCATGCCTGGGAACTGCCTATAATGTTGGGTTATGCGATTAAAGGCTAATCTGCATAAACAAAAGGCAGCGGGGAAGCACGGGTGGGCAGAGGCACCCCAGTAACACAGCCCCAGGGGAACAGCCCGGCCCCGCTCCTTGTGAGGCCATCGCTCAGCCCAAGGCCCAGCTCCAGGGTGAGGGACCCCCCCAGCGGTGCAGGCAGGAGAGCCCTTGGGGTCACCGAACAGACCAAGTGAGGGCCTGTGCCTAGAATACGACTCGCTGGGGGATGCCCATCATCACAGCCTGTCCTGGCTTCTCCCCACACAGGGGAAACAGCCGTGTAATACTCCCTCTCTCGTCAGGGCAGGTAAAGAGCAGGCCTCCTCTGCTTTGGCCAACCTCCAGGACTCCAACCTAGCAATTTTCCTAACTTCCTCACTGCAATATCCCCTGAAGATGAGGCCCTTGTTCTACCCTCTGCAATCCACGCAAAGGAATCTCCTTTACCCCCTGCAGCTAGGCCATTTTTAACCCTTTCCCCAACTGTAGCCTAGGATAGCGGCTTCTACGAGGGACTGGAAAACCCTTATAACACTGTAACTGTATGAATGTAAAATTCTCACACTGGATTTTGAAAGAATTTCAGAAAAGTAGGTATTAGTATTTTATCCTTGATGAGCTTTATGTCAACCTAACTTCAGGTTTCGAGTCATCACTGCTAGAAATAAAGGTTCTTTTCAGGTTCCTAATAACTGAAAACATGCAAAACCCAAAACCCAGCCCCCAAATCCATCATAACAACTGTTAAGACATTAGGAACCAACAGTACTAGCAGGCTGCTAGTGGGCTATTTTCAAATTCAACAAGCCCTTTTAAATTAAAGATGAGGAAGAGAACCAAAATCAAGAACAGCAGCCTACACCAGCTGCGGCAACACAGCAGTCACAGTCCATTACAGGTTGAATTATTTCACAAGCTTTGTATCCTTCCCATAAATTGTTTTAATTGGCATTGGTTAACTGACTTAATTCACACGTAGCAAGGCAACGTCCTACTTCAGTATTAACAAAATTGAAATTAGACTTACTTTGAGCTCATAGTAATCCACAATCACTGGCTGTGTGAGAATTTCCTTGGCTTTATCGGCACACATCATCTGTTGCTCTTCTGCCTGAGAATGTGTCCCACGAGTCGTACGGCGTACCCACGAATCTGGAACGACACAAGTTTCTTAAAGTCAGCATTTCTGTTTATCTGGAACACAGTGTCGGCGAAGTATCCTGTACCTGGAATACAGTCGCTTTCTGCGATGACAGAGACAGGATTTCTACCATTTTTTCACTGAGAAATGCTTGACTTTTACTTACTTGCTGGCAAAAGTCACTGCTCCGTAACAATTAGACACAAAAAAAATGCACTAGAGGAAAAAGGCAGGGTAAAACCAGGAAAAAAAATAGAGTCACATTGCCATTAACAGCACTGCTCGGTAACACTCCAAAATAATTAAGGTTAAGGAAACACATCTTCCATTGCAAACATTAGGACGTAAGTCTTGTATTCTGCAGGGGACTCTGGGCCCATGCCGCTTGAAGTACAGCTTTTTAACTTACGCTGCTCAGGACTGGGACGATACTCATACAATAAAAGAAGGTCAACGATCGTTTTGCAATTAGGTACCATTTGAAAAACAAACTGCAGAATCAAGAAACCAGCAGCTGCAGAAAAACACGACTTTGGCTTGCGTAACTAGAGGGGCAGCATCCTTATGCAAGAAACGCTGTGTGCTGATTTTAGAGAGACACTGCAGAAATAACAGAACTAAAGAAGGCTAAAACCTAACAAATAGTGTAATCCTCAGGAAGAAGAACCACCTAAATAACCTGTTTGACCTTTCACTTACCGTTTGAATCTCCGTCTTCAGAACTTTCTGCTGTTTGGTGATCTGGCATTTTGCTCTCCTCTCTTAGGCCTGAATGTTCAGGAAGCATGATACTCTTCTCAGAAGCAGATTTAGGCACAAGAACTCTCTCTCTCTCATCTTCTGTCCCAGATGTATTTTCATTCCCATTTTTCTGTCGTTCCTGAAGTACATTTTTATTTTCTTCCATAAAAGAATCCTGTGTGGACTCAACTTCAGCGTGATCCATGTTAGAAAACCCTTTTTCTGGAGTCTCTTCATCACTCTCAACTTCATTTTGGTCTTCGGGAACTTTATTCTCTTTATTGAACTGGAAATTCCTCCTCTTTGTTGCGATACTTGAAGACCCTTTGTTCTTTCTGCGTTTTCTTTTTGACACATCTACAAAGAGGTATCAGAAAAAGTAATCCAAAACATTACCAAAACCAGTTCTTCCTTCAAAATCCAGCATCCTCATCTTACTTGACTTAACAAGGAAAAGGATCAAAGGAGCTCAAGTACTATCATCTGTCTCCCTACGTATGTCTCGAGAAAGTCTTGCAAAAAACTTGCAGGAAGACACACTGGCAGTGGAAACATTGACAACTATCCAGGCAAATACTGTATTGCCTAAGAACCTTTATTTAGATTGCTCCATTGCAGGGGGAGTTGGTTGGTTGTTGGATTTTTTTTTTTTATTTTCTTTTTGGATGGTGCTAAAGATGCCATAAAATTAGCTACAGTATTATTCCGGTGATTTGTACACTTCATATTCATGCGCCTTCAAAATTAAAGGCAACCATGATAAAATGAAGCAAATAAACAGTCTTGAGGAGGACCTAACCCCTTTCCTCCATGCTCCCAGCAGCCACCGAAGCCAGTGGGGGTCCCAGAAGGGCAGGAGCTGCAGGGCTCGGGCTGAGTGGCACGGAGGATCCTTAGGAAGGCTTTATTGCTCTGCCACGGGGATATTAGTGTTTCTGGCTAGCTGACAGCATGTGCAGCGAGTGTAAACATCTGGCTCCAGCAAAGAGATGCAGACGAGGGAGGGCAAGTTATGCACGAGAGAAACAGGGTCCTTGCGATAGCGCCCAGCTGGGCAAGGGCTGTCTCAAGGGCTGTCTCCAGCAGATGTGAGCAGAACCGGGTGCGAGGGCCCGCAGCACCCTCAGGGAGAAGCGGGCACGGGCAGAGGGAGATGCAGCCATCGGTGGGAGGATGGTGGTTTTGCAGTGGAGCAGGGCGCTTGCCCCGGTGCCTCTGCAGCCTCTTGGCTGGCTCATCCCAGGGCCTTGGGAGGTGGTGAGAAAGGCTTGAAAATGCACCACTGGGGGCACCTTAGGGGTCTGAGGAAAGAGCCCAGAAGCAGTATTGAAGATATTTGCAGTACCACTTTGGATCGTGGTGTGGTTTGCATCCAAACAGCAGCCATTTTGCAGGGGACCGCGGGGAAAAAGTGGGTAAAGAGCACCCAGGCCTCTGCTGTCCAGCTCTTTCTGAGCAGACCAGCTGTTCACGCTAGTTCAGGCTTCATTCGTGCTCTGGGTTCATTGCCACAATCTTTCAAAACTCCGGTCTGACCCCGTATGTCGGCACCGGGATTGAACTTCTTGACTCTCTGACTGACGAGTCAGCCGAATCTTCCTCTGCCCTGTGGCGAGCAAAGCCGCGCCCAGGCTCCCGGCTTCGCAGCTGGCACAGGGCGGAGGAGGGAAGAACGGGGAGAGGAGATCGTCCTCGGACTCGAAGGGGTTTAAACCCCCCTGCGGGCCGGGTGTGTGTGTGTGTGTGTTTGAGGGGAGCACGCAGCAGTCTAACTTCGAAGTTACCCCCGGCTCTCCTTCCACCCTGGCTCCCCCACGTTGCTCGGAGCCCGCCGCCCCCGGCAGGCGATGCCCCCCGGCCGCGGGGACAGCGCCGGCCGCTCGCCCGCCGCCGCCAGACAACAGGGAGGCGAACGGGGCGGTCGCCGCCGCCGGGCCCGGCTCGGCCCGCCCGCCCCCGCCGGCCAGGAGCCGCCCTTGCCCCGGGGAGGCGCGGGGCGGCGAGAGCGCTGGCGGTGCCCCGTCCCCGCCGGGAGAGCGCCTGGCCGGTTCCCCGGGGGCAAGCGCGGGCGTGCGGGGAGCACGCCTGACGGCGCCGCTCCGCCTCGCCCCCTCAGCCTGCGCCCGTGCCGCCCTCCCGCCTGCCGCCTTCGCTCACGACCGCGCCGCCATCTTCCGTCTCACAAACTACTGCACTTCTTTTGGGGCGGGGGGTGAGCCGGGAACTCCCGACGCCGCCGCCCGCAGCGCCCACTCGCATCCTCCCGGCGCCTCGCTGCCCCGGGGCGGGTGCGCGGGGAGGCCGGGCAGCGGCGGCCGGTGCCTCAGCCGCCGTGGCAGGGAGCGGGGGCCGAGCCGCTCCGCCGCCCCGCCCGTCAGGCGGCGGACACCAGCCAGAGGGCGGCCCGGCCCCGCCGAGGCAGCGGGGGGCTACCCCAGCGCCGCAGCGCCTCATCCCGGGGGCCACCGGCGGCTCGTCGTCCTCCGGTCGGGGGAGGTGCCGGCGCGAAGCGGCTGCGGCAGGGAGGCACGGGGATGACAGGCCGGGAGTTCCCAGGTGGCAGCGGCGCCCTCGCAGCCCGCTCCTCTGCCGCCAAACCTCGGCTCCGCGTAGAGCCTCCCGCCGAGCACCCAGGCGGGTTTTAAGGACGGCGTCGTCTCCAGCCCCGTGAAGGCTTTTTCTCCGACGCTAGCCCCGAGTTTCCCTCGGGCGTCCCGAGCTGTCGCTGGGGGAGGACATTGCCGCAGGGTCCAGATCCCCAAACCAGGGACGAGCGACAAAGTAACGGCTCTGAGGAAAAAACCTCACCATCTCCCCCCACCCCCCGCCGCCCTTTTTTTTTTTTGTTTAGTTAGAGAATTTGGAGAAAGGAGACCCTTCACTACATACCTAGATACTTAAGTATTTAGTTTTAACTCCCAGGGCATACTTCTCAGAAATGCTGTGTTTCTACATTCTGTTTCTTTCATCCCTGTTTGCCATTTTGGTTCAGACACTAACATACGATTTGTTTCCCTGAGAGAGAAAATGAAGATGTGGCTTGTGGGAACCGTTAAAGAGTTACCAGTTGGTCATGGAAGACCCAAGATTTACGCAATTATAATTAAAAAACCAAAGCCCCTGTAGAGGTACAGTATCCTGTCCAGACTAGTGACAGGAAGGAGTTTGAGCAAAGCTTTGAAGAGCAAAAGTTTTCATCCCAGGATTGTTTCTGGGTCTTCGTTTCCACAGTCACTCCTGTTCAGTTTTCCCAACAGTTACCTGGGGAGCACGGCTAACAAACTGCTCCCACAGTCCCATCAAAAATCAGTGACAGCAGCCAAGGTTAATGAAGAATAACCTGAATTCCTTTATTATATTTCCAATGTAGTATGCATTCATGTGTAAATTTCCAACATACTTGTTCTTCCCCCTGGGCTTGCCTTCACTGTGAACCAATACACCAAGAGTAGGAGTAAGCTGCTCACAGACAAATCTTAAAGTCTTAAGACTCATGCTGGTTTTTAAGAGTAAGGTTGTTAATGATCAAAATTATACTGTGATTAATAAAATAGAGAAGACAAAAAAAACCCAAAAAGGTGATTTCATTTGTTATTGATACCCATACAAACAATACAGCTAAAAGAAAAAATTCTGCATAGTACGCAAATGTTTGGACAAACACTAGAAAGAAACAAAAAAAGAAAACTGAAACATAGGTAAGAACCCAAACACACCCAGAAGGATTGCACAGTTCGGCGTTCAGTATCACCAGACCTTGTGTACGTGAGGTGATGGAACAAAACAGCAATGTATGGTGCCACATCTTTTATCGCAACCAATAGAAAATGTTACTGTCATAAGATAGGCAAAGTTTTTTAAAAAACAGTAACTGTCAGATTAACTGAGAGAAATTTTCTCTGCTGGTTTGAAGATGCATACATCTTCACAATGGGGTATTGCTTTGCTTGGACTTAAATATTTTTATCACCAACAATGTATTCACTTTTATGTACTAAACAGATAAAATTTTCTCCAGGTAACTAGAAAACTATTTACAATTTAATTCAGCTACAAGCCACCTAACCTGCAACTAACAATTGACATTCAAATGCTATTCTCCAGTATCGAGAAGATTGTCATTATTACGAGCAAGACTAAACTTTACCTTAGAAAGTTAACAGCAGTAAATTTTGCTTTGTTTCAAGTTAGGTTTTTTGGACAGGCAAAAATATGCCATAGCAAAAGTTCTTAAGTGTGTGGAGTGTTTCTCCTACATACTTTCTTTAGGTTGTTAATTCTGTGAAAGCCCCTTGAGGTGCTATCACACAATTAAAAAAGTCCACCTCTCAACTGCATTGAGAGGTTTCTAAAGGATTTACTTTTCATGTACCAAAATGAGACTTGGTTTAAAACCTTCATGTAATATGCGATGGACTCTACAGCACCACAGACAAGTTCAGAACAACGTATTCCCACAAGTTGGAAAACGATGAGAAAAAAGTTTATCCTTTTCTGTTAAAGAGAGCTACTGCAGTTATCTGGGAGATGTTCGGGTCTGCAGCGTTCCAAAGGCAATCACAGCAGTATGTCACATAAACTATATATATGACGAAAATATCAAATAAAAGCAGTTCTAAAGGACTTTATTAGAGCTTTCTTAAATTTAAAAATGTATTTGTTTAACATATGTAGAAGTAATCTTTATTGAATTACTTATGCGCAGATAACAACATGCAGTGAAAAGAAAACATTAGACGAGAAGTATGTGGAAATCAACACCGAGCATAACTGAAGGCTGCAATTTCTTTCTTCATTTCCTAATAAGAAAAAAAGACAAACTAGCAGTCAGCATGAACAAAAGCTTAAGAGCCCTGTTTATTTCTTCATAAAAAATAACAAAGGATCTGTACACACATACCACTGGTAGTAAGATTTAGCAAATACATGCGCTAGCACCACCGTAACATCTTTCTATACCCACTAGCTTCAAACACATGCTTATGTGTCCAAAATAGACTACAGAGACTGTGTGGTTCTGTATCAAGAGACTATGGAACTGTATCGACAGCGGTTCCAACAGTTAGAAAGAGGAGACAGTTCCTGAAAAGGCACAACTAAAAGCTGGAAACATTCTTTTCTGCACTCGGAATATTTACTTGTTAAAGTCTTATCTCTTCATACAGTAGAGCTTGCTCCTGACTGACCTGCAGTGTCACTCTGAAGAGGAGATTTTTTTTTGTTAAAGCTAAAGGTAGAAGTAGCAAACAAAGAAATCAAGTCTCAACTTTCAATGCTTCAAGCCACAAAACCTCACAAGCCCCAAGATAACATTAATAAATGCCTTCTCATGCTAAACAACATCATTATACTAGATGAGAGATGGGCCCATTTTTCAGGAACGGCCTCCCTGAATCCAAATAATCCTCCCTGTTGCACAATCAGAACAGAACATCTGTTCTAACTCTTCTGATGTGGAAGAAGAGATCCAGATGACCCGAGCTGAAGAGAAGAGGCTTCCTCTTTTTTAAGGCAGGCTGAGAGGCATAAAGAATTTTCTCTATTCTCAGTCACAAGCATCTCAAAGACAAAGGGATTCAAGGATCTTGAATCTGAAAACTGACTATCCAACCTATCTCAATCGACTCAATGCTGGGAATGCCTGACTGGGACCACGGGCATCTCCGGAAGACTTCTGACAACTCAGAAATCCTCTCTTAGCGGAAAAGAACAGAGAATTTGACTCATTAACATGAAACCGTCAGGATTCAGATGTCTGCTGCATACCGTATGCACAATTCCATAAGGACAGACATTTCCTAACCTGCTAACCTTGAAGTCTCAACAGCACAAATAACATCTCAGTAATCAAAGCGGAGGAGAGATCTCAAAGGAGTTGGGAAGATACACATGTTTTTTATACAAGCAGAAGACTTTTACTAAGAAGAGGGATTCCAGTTCTAAGATACTGGCACTGGTATTAACATAATCGTATCCCTCTGCAGATTTTTAGCTGTAGGTGTATCGTGATGTGACTCGTGCATGCTTTCACTTTTCATTCTATAAATTGAACAGAGATTGAACACCTGGAAATACAATACCTTGTAAAGTGTCTTCGATTGACGTTTTCACTTAATATTTCCATGCTTTTGTCAAAGCTAGAGTCTGAACAGGGCGGCATGTTTTTTCTCATTGATCTTAAAGAGTGTCCATTGAAACATCCCATTTTGCCAGAGGAAAAATCCTAGGGAAAATAAAAAAGGAAATAAGAATGTATTTATCCGAACCACATGTATTGAGTTAAGAAGGAACTTCTGCCTCATTTAGGCAAGTTTATTCTGTAACACTCCTGATTCAATAGCGGTGCAACTAACAGCAGGTAACTTGTACACCAGGAAGGAGCTCTCCGAAAAAAAGCCCAACTTGCAAAGCTAAAGCTCCCCTTTGCCACACTCTTCTTGTGGACAACTTGAGCTTAATATCCTTTGAAAAAGTTATTGCGGCAAAGCCTGTCAGATAAACTTAGTGTTTCATTAAAAACCCCCAAATCTTTTATTTCAAAAGTTGGTTCAGAGGAGCAGTCAAGCTTGACTTTGAATGTTCTGGGATTAAAATCTAGTTAGGAGAGTTTCTCTTCCTCTCTCTGTTCCATTGATAACTGCATTCAGAGGCACATGAAAAGATTTCCTTCAAGAGGATGGTATTTATCCCCGGGAAACCAAAGGGAACTCAAGATACACTTTTTTATGGCTGTTGATCTTGTTCACATTGGCATTTCTGCAAGGAGGGTGAGTACTATCACCTTTCCTATGTGAGGGGGAAAGCTATACCCATGAGAGGGGGCTTGTTCAGTTTGTTCAGCCAACCCAAAGTTTCATTAGGAGTATGCCAAACTAAGTCTCACACCGAAAAGGGCAGAAAACAGACCAGATTCTTTCACTTCTTGACACTAACTTTACCAAGAGGTACTTCCATTAGTAGCTGATGGAGATGATAACAGAAGCGTGAAGAACGCGGCTACAGGAGAGCAATGACGCACACGCAATGCCCTTGCAGTGCCACACAGCGAGAGCTGTGGCCGCCCGCTGCTGGAGGGTCAGCCCTGAGCCACAGAGCTGGGCGATCCTGACGGTCTTCTCTTCAGACAGCCTTGAACAAGTCATCCCCAACGTTCACCGCACAACTGGCCGTGAGAAGACAGACCTTCCGACGAGGAGGATTTCAATCACCTTTCCTTCATCGCTCGTTTTAAAGAGCGCCTCGCTTCCTGCAGTTCTCCAAGCTGGTGGAGCGAGGCCTCGTGGTATGCTTCCCATATCTGGCTTTAAGTTGGGGCATCTGAGATGAAACCCCTGAAGCTATTTTATAGTTCTCAGATCCAGCGTAGAAGGATGTAACAAGACCTAAAGCTTAATGACAGGCAGTCTGGTCTGTCAGAGTCACTTTTCACATTCTTCCTCTCAAAGGTTTAAGAAAGAAATTGTAACAGAAAGCCTGTCAACTTATTTTTAATTTGTCAGAGCCCTACATTTATTTGAAGGCAGTTTTTGTGCACACTCACACACAGGAGTATAGAAAGACTTAAACCAATACTTTCAGCATTCGCCACTGAGACAACTAGAAAAAACCCCTAGACCAAGAAATAATCTCACCTGCAAACGTACTCGTAGTATTCCTACAGCTGGATGCCTATGGCTTAGACATCGTCCTACAAAATGTATAGGCATGCCTGGGAACTGCCTATAATGTTGGGTTATGCGATTAAAGGCTAATCTGCATAAACAAAAGGCAGCGGGGAAGCACGGGTGGGCAGAGGCACCCCAGTAACACAGCCCCAGGGGAACAGCCCGGCCCCGCTCCTTGTGAGGCCATCGCTCAGCCCAAGGCCCAGCTCCAGGGTGAGGGACCCCCCCAGCGGTGCAGGCAGGAGAGCCCTTGGGGTCACCGAACAGACCAAGTGAGGGCCTGTGCCTAGAATACGACTCGCTGGGGGATGCCCATCATCACAGCCTGTCCTGGCTTCTCCCCACACAGGGGAAACAGCCGTGTAATACTCCCTCTCTCGTCAGGGCAGGTAAAGAGCAGGCCTCCTCTGCTTTGGCCAACCTCCAGGACTCCAACCTAGCAATTTTCCTAACTTCCTCACTGCAATATCCCCTGAAGATGAGGCCCTTGTTCTACCCTCTGCAATCCACGCAAAGGAATCTCCTTTACCCCCTGCAGCTAGGCCATTTTTAACCCTTTCCCCAACTGTAGCCTAGGATAGCGGCTTCTACGAGGGACTGGAAAACCCTTATAACACTGGAACTGTATGAATGTAAAATTCTCACACTGGATTTTGAAAGAATTTCAGAAAAGTAGGTATTAGTATTTTATCCTTGATGAGCTTTATGTCAACCTAACTTCAGGTTTCGAGTCATCACTGCTAGAAATAAAGGTTCTTTTCAGGTTCCTAATAACTGAAAACATGCAAAACCCAAAACCCAGCCCCCAAATCCATCATAACAACTGTTAAGACATTAGGAACCAACAGTACTAGCAGGCTGCTAGTGGGCTATTTTCAAATTCAACAAGCCCTTTTAAATTAAAGATGAGGAAGAGAACCAAAATCAAGAACAGCAGCCTACACCAGCTGCGGCAACACAGCAGTCACAGTCCATTACAGGTTGAATTATTTCACAAGCTTTATATCCTTCCCATAAATTGTGTTAATTGGCATTGGTTAACTGACTTAATTCACACGTAGCAAGGCAACGTCCTGTTTCAGTATTAACAAAATTGAAATTAGACTTACTTTGAGCTCATAGTAATCCACAATCACTGGCTGTGTGAGAATTTCCATGGCTTTATCGGCACACGTCACCTGTTGCTCTTCTGCCTGAGAATGTGTCCCACGAGTCGTACGGCGTACCCACGAATCTGGAACGACACAAGTTTCTTAAAGTCAGCATTTCTGTTTATCTGGAACACAGTGTCGGCGAAGTATCCTGTACCTGGAATACAGTTGCTTTCTGCGATGACAGAGACAGGATTTCTACCATTTTTTCACTGAGAAATGCTTGACTTTTACTTACTTGCTGGCAAAAGTCACTGCTCCGTAACAATTAGACACAAAAAAAAGCACTAGAGGAAAAAGGCAGGGTAAAACCAGGAAAAAAAATAGAGTCACATTGCCATTAACAGCACTGCTCGGTAACACTCCAAAATAATTAAGGTTAAGGAAACACATCTTCCATTGCAAACATTAGGACGTAAGTCTTGTATTCTGCAGGGGACTCTGGGCCCATGCCGCTTGAAGTACAGCTTGAAGTTGGGCAGCATTATAGATGCAATTTTAAGGGAATATTTGCCGGAGAAAAAAATTGTCCGTAAAGACTTACACCTCATATGCTTTCTGATGCAGTTAACCTTGTTTAAAACAAACTTTGCACTTTTGCCTTCCAGAAAAACCCACCGTTCCTTGTATTCACGGAGTACGGCACGAAGCACGTGGGTGAAGTCAACGGCAAAATTCCCAGTCATGCCAGTGAGACCAGGAAACTTCACACCACGTCATGCGTTTTAACTGAACGAGATCCAAGTCCCTTTGTTCTTTCATGTCCTTTTCACAGGAAAAGTGAGGAAATAAGGATCTCTCCCTATCTAGTATTATTGCTTCCCTAATTTTTCCCCTTTCCCCCTTCGGCTGGAAATCACAGTAAGAGGTGGCACAGAGTTCAACGTTTGAGGGCAGAGAAGGGAAAAATACTGTTTCGTATAACTAAAAACTAGTTGAGTATTCAGAAACTGCCATGGACAACATTTTTGCCTCCGAGAGGTAGCAACTTAGGAGCCATTAAATGTCGGTTGGGCCATCAGGGCCAGTGTCTTTCAATGTAAACCAACCACTGCACTTGAACTTCATAACCATATTGAATGAACAACCTCTGGATTTATCTCACATTTTGAAACAAATTAAAAAACGTAACGCCTCTGGCATGAAGAACCAGGCATCAGAGAAACCTGTTATGTCACAAGAACAGAGAAGGTATCGGTGACTTTAGCACCTTCTCCAAGGAAGTCTGAATAAAATGCAACTTACTGTTAGAGCGGGGTGTACTGGCATCTACAGGTGCTGCTGCTATCTTCATTTTTTCATTACACTTTGGGTCTGTTTTCGTACACCCAGGAACGGAGTTCTGCTTTGGCATTACACGGTAGTAAGAGGGAGCATACTTTGAAGAGCTACAACCTTGCAATAAAGAACAGATAGCAAAGAATTGTGTCTTGCGTTGTTGGTTACAAATCCTGAGACAAGCCTTAAGATCCTTCGTATCAAAAAACCATACCTCTTTTCTTACGAGATTCTTGAATTTCTTCACAGCGTTGTTCAAAGTCTTCATCTATTTCTTCCCTCACTATGGCATACGCAGTATCTCTCAAAGTACAAGCTCTGTGCCTAATGAGACGATCTGCAATGTTACAGTCAGACCTGAGTATTTTCTAACAGCCAACAAAATCCTTTGATTACTTGGAAAGATTTTGCTCTTTTCATAGGTAGGTTCTGAAAAGTCCTCTCAGTGAATATTTTCAGCGTAACAAGATAAAAGTTAATTATTAAAGCAAAAGCACTAGTTACTGATCAACGCTTCTATCACAATTGCATGCCCAAGTAGTTTAATGCTACAACATTTAGTTCCTGGCAAGAAATGCTCTCTGTTGATGTTTAAAATGATCTGATCCCAGGTCTACTGTCCACAGATGACATTTATCAATTTATACCTTTCAAATTGTTCCAAATTAGGGATAAAAACACATCCTCACCTCCAGGATCTTTATCTGGGTTGTACTCTAAAGCATTGCTACAGATTAGATCGATGTCTCTTAAAAAGTCTCCTGCAGTTAGGTACTGGTGCAAGTCAATCTTAGAGAGAATTGCCAACAGGTCCATGGGCTGTTTAATAACTGCGTCATAATCAGGTACCTACAAATGAAATGTATGTGCTCAGAGATTTAACACAGTATCTACCAAAATTAATTCTTTTAATAAAGTCAAATAAAGGACTTAAAACCCCCAAATATTTATGGCACCTCCAAAGATGTGGAAATTAACCAGTTAGGTTCTTGAAAACAGAAGGGCTATTTCAACTGGCTTTGAAGAGACAGGCCTGAAGAGGGGAAAAAAAGCAGCAGGGAGGTCAGAAGCATGTGCGGGGCAGAGAAGGGAAGAGACACCCAGACTTACTCAATGAATTAAATGAGAGAGAGAGACATAAGAAGCGTATGGGTGGAAGAAGAAACCACACAGCCCTTAGGGTTGATCTTGTACTGAGGAGCCCCAGCTGAAACAGAGAACAGACTCAACCTTTATTTTAAAAACTGCTGCTTCTACTTCTGTTCTTACAGAAACTATTGACAGTCAGTCAAAGAGCTTTAGGCTTTATTAAAACAGTCCTATAGATGCTGTTTATAAAGAAAGAGACCTCTGCTTTTCACTGCTGTAACATGCCTACACATCGAGGCCTTTTCCTGAGCAAACTGTGTTGGCATTTGGTCTGACTGGCAGTTGGAGTAGATGGTCATCGTAGGGCCCTTCCAACTGAAATATTCTGAAGTTCTAAAAGACATTTTAGAAGGAACCTGGGGCTTTCACTGATTACTTAAAGAACAGACATTTGACAGCCTCAAGGAGTCAGCAAAGTAAAAGCAAAATTCATTGCTTGCTTGCTTGCTGAAAAATTGGAATAGTACAGTCCTAAAAACAAAGACAAACCTTCATACAAAGAGCACACAGACACTGAGAAATACACACGCAGACAAATTATGAACAGAGACAGATAAAATGGTATTACAGATCAACACTAACTTACCTCCTCTGGGTCAACAGGCTTTGTAAATGCTCTGAAACGTCTGTCAATGGCAAGTCTATGAGTCACATCCCTTAAGAAAATCCTAAGTTCACGCAATGTGTCCTCCTCCTGCTCCTCCAGTTGTTTGATTTCTTCCTCAGTCAGCTGTTGAGGCTTAGGCGGTGGTGCTACAGGCAGCACTTCCAATGGCCGCCACGCTTAATTGAATCAGAAACTTTTAGTCAATTTACGGTACTCAAATACAAGCGTATGACAAATTATCGCTAGAAAATTACCACCAAAGCAAATAGTGTATAGCTATTAACTTACAGTTAGCAAAGTTTTATAAGTAGAATAGCCTCACCTGCACTGTTTTTTGATGCAGGAGCTTTAGCAGCTTGATTTACAATTAAGTCCTCAAAAAACATTCTTCTTTCTTCCTCATTAGGCAACTGGATTTTGAAAACTTCTTCATAATCATCAATAAACAATTCTTTTATCTAAAGCATGAGGAGAACAGATATTTCAGATATAAGGCCACACAAATTCATACTCTAGTCCAAAAAGATGAGTACCTTTCAAAATTAAACCGAATAATCACCTGAGTAAGACAAACTGTGAGAAGCTATCTGCTTGTCCTTAAAACTCTACATTTTCCTAGTTAGCACGGCAGATTAAAATATCTTCTCTAAGGAACACCTCTAGATTTAAAGGTCAATGAAGGGACCGTGTGATACACTGATCAAGTGGGGACATTTACCACCTCCAGGACTGCTTATTTGCTATTTACCTGCCTTGCTGGTTTCAATCTCTATGGCATCTAGAGAGGGAACAGGCAGGGTTCAGCAGACAAATGCGGGCTTTTTGGTAAGGTGTTTGGGGTTTTTTTTTTGTTAGATTAATTTCAGTGAGGTGTCTGAGGCTGTATACTTCCAGGTTTTACTCCGTTTTTCAGTCTCTACTACCAAAAGTTATGGAAGGAATTTCAATACTTATTTAGAAGGACTTCATTAACAGTATTAAAACTCCTAGAAAGTTAAGCCCTTTCAAAGCAGTTGATGACAAACACATCTAGGTAAGCCCCCCGCAGTAACTGAGACAAAATAATCAGGGCAGCATATTCACATTTTGAATATCCTCCTTTAATGCACACTCTCAGATGTCTAGGAAGCTAAGCATGTACTCTTACTGAATTTTGTTAAGGAATACCACTAAAAATCCATTTCCAAGTTACTGAAACAGAAGTTGGAACTCGGCTTTCTCATTTGTAAAGCTTTCACTTACATGAACAAAGAAATTGAAATTTTTATTAAAGAATTTAAATATGAAATTCCGTTCCATCGTTACAGTGTGACCACCGTACTTTTTCAGTAAAAATATCTTTCAATTTCAGTACAAATGTTTTCAGTAAAAATATTTTTTTCCCATTTCCATTTCAAGCACCATATATTCTTGACTAAGTACATACCTAACCATCCTGAAGTCACTGGATTTATTGTCTGAAGTAAATGGATACATCTGTCTAACAAGCATGAGTGTGTGAGAAGGGGGAAAAAGTTGGGTCAAAGTCAATCTCTTTACTCAGAAAACACTTTAGACAAACGCTTTCGGCATTGTGTTGTCTAAGCAAATTTTAAGAGACCTGGGTAGGGTGCCTGAGTAATAACAGTATGCATTTGCTTAAGTACTCCAATGCTTAAAGGATTTATAGCTGAACAAGAAATTGAATAAAAAAAGTAACGACAGAAATACCTCTGTTGGGAGATCTGCGTGACACACATCAGATGTTGCAAGCAGCAAAACTGGAGCAAATGCTGGAATGTTCTGCAGTAATGTTGTAAAAGTAGCTTTCAGTGTAGCTCCAACAGCCTCCCACCACAAATGGATATGTGGGATATAAATGATACTCGGCGCTGTTCTTTGAGCTTCTCGCATCAACTGGTGAAATGAAAGCTTGGATAAGAAAACTAAACCATGTGGAATAGGCTAATAAATAACTACGTATCAGTCAAACTATCTGACGAAGTGGGAGTACATGAAGCCAAAACACAAAACCAAACCAACAAAAGAACAACTCCTTCACAATAAGGTAAAACGTTTACTTTGACTCAAATAGAGACATTGCTACGCAGACAGACCTGAAGCTCTACCTGATTTCAAAACTACTTAGGTGTAAGGGAACTCCTAAAGCGCCTCACAACTTAGCTGGTGTAGTGGTGTGCCTGAAAACACAAGACTCACCCTTCTTCAAGATGTATTAGTCTGGGTAAGTCACTACACGACTGCAACTACACGACCGACTACACCATCTTCAATTCAGAGCGGGCACATAGCCAAGTCAGTCTGGAGCACAGTCTGAACAGACAAAGACAGACCTAGGTGAAAAGATGGGGGCTGATGCTGTAAGAGAAGCCTGGTTACAATTCAAAATTTCAAGTATGTTTTATAAGAGGTGACCAGTCTTCAGCCTGCCTGAACAGCTAAATCACGCACAGCCTCTCATTACCAAAGGATCCATCAGACCCGATTACACGCTTTGGATGGCCGCAAGCCGTTGCCTACAGATGGTACCTCGATCGCAGAAGAGAGCGTGCACCTACTGCGTGAGGGAAGTGGCAACAGCCCTTTCACGTGACAAATTTCTCCGTGGACCCTTTCAGATTATTAAGATTCAGGGGGTTCCTGTCACAAAATGGGAAGCGCACGTGGTGTGTCTGGGCAGTGACTAGACACGGTAGCTATACGACCGCAGAAGCAACCGTAACGTAACAAAAAAGGAATTGTGCCTCTTCTGTGACAAATGAGTATCCAGTCCTGTAGTGTGTCTGTCCTTACTTGTCCAGCTCTCAAATGCTGCTGCCTAAAGGTCAAGATATTTTAATACAGTGATGCCAAACAACAAAATGGCTTTCCTGCCTAAAAGTAAAAAGGAAAACAGCACTACATCTGCTTATATTTAATTTTCACAGTTAAGAAAAACATACCAGTGTACAAATGTAAGTGTTCCATGAATTTTAATGCTTTTACTGCATATACTACAGCAGTGGAAGCTGTATATATATATATACACACACACACGCGCGCGTACATATGTAAAAAAAAGAAACACTTCTTTTCCCCAAAACCTTGATTGCCTTTTTATTATATTTAATAAAAAAGCCTACAAAAAGTGTGTGACCTGCAGTCAGGCTGATGCAGAGCCACCTACCGGGAGCAGAGTCTCGTAAGCAGCAATGAAAACAACTTTCTGGATCCCACCGAAATGGGCAGGATTTCTTGCGATAAAGAGGGATTTATTAGCAGCACCTCCCAGCTTCCCAAGCTGCTAGCAAATTCCTCACGGTTTAATTTGGAATAGAAAATACGGCCATGTACAACATCCTTACTCGGGATTATATGATCTAAAAAGAAACGTGCATTTTCGGACAGAAGTAAACCTAACAGCACGTTCAAACCAGGCCACCTCTATTAACAATGAATTTTGCTTATTTTACTAATTTATATACAGTTCATGAAGCCTATGAGATTAAAAAGAAAAAAAAGATACCCGTGCACATGTTTCTTCCGGTGATGTGGCGGTAACAAACAAAGCAGGTAGGTCTAGCGTATAAACTGGAAACTTTTCCAGGGCATGTATTACCGCAGGTGCCAAATGAGAAGCTTGCCCACATCCTGGCTCTCCAACTAGTAAGAACCGTGGCCTGCAAGATGTCGTCTGGTAATAAGCATTTCTAGAACAATTAGAAGATAGTAAGTTTCAAAATGAAGTGATGACTAGGCACACAGATGTTAAAGGTTTTTCCCTAACCTCTTTTTTTTGGTAAATACTCTCCATGTTCCAGTAAATAATAAGCTGGTCTGTGATCAGGAAGACTATCAAAGCTCATTTTCTTACAACCTTGTACCATAGCTCCCCAAAGAAATCCTGCCAATCCCCAGCATCTCTGCTATTCGTTTGGCTGGCTTAAGTAATGGCTCTTAAATCACACACGGGGACTTGTCCAGCTAAATACACACACGACAACTGGTCAGTAACCTGATATGGAGGAGAAATACAACTCGCTCTCGCTCGCTCTCTCAACACACACCAATCGGGATCTGTACACCCCAATTTTCAGTAGGTCTTGAGTTTAAGTAACTACGAGATCTCTACATCTGTCAAGTTCAGCTGAAATTTGGCCGTAGTTACTGGAGATAGCGGGAAGGAAGGAGCAGAACAACGTTTCTAGGAAAAAATTAAGGTGGGCGCTGAAACGCATTAGCTGTATCTGAAGTACGCAATTGGATTAGTTAAATTACAGCAGTACACCAAATACGTACAAGATTGTATTCAGTCATTCTAATTGTTTCATCTTTGAATTGTGTATTAATTTCCTAGTAATCTTGCTTTCCTAGCATGAAACACATTTGTGAAGAGCGTTTGTTTTTTCCAGCACAATACCACTGTACCTTTATTGGCTGAAGTCAAAGATCTTAGAGACCTAACCAAACTCAGCTGGTCACATTTTCTGGACAGCATAGCGATAGAAACGGAGAAAAATAACTGACCCAACAGTGATGACAACAATCTTATTTTTTCAACTGTTGGCTTATACAACTTCCACATTAAAATGTCAAAAGCTTAATATCAACATTTACCTGCTAAAATTGAGGAATTTTTCCTTTTCTCTACTGGGCATTTGATGAGTTGGCTTATCTTCAAAGATTGATGGCGATTCCTTATCACTGTCAACTGCATAATTTCTTAAAACATGATTTACACTGTCTGAAAGACAAGAGAGGTTTGTTAACTTTCCTGAATACTCCATATCTCACTCTCGCATTAACACAGCTTCAAATCAGTGCTGGAAATCCCTTTTCTTCTATTTCTTCATTTGAGGGCACACGCTGAATGCTGTTTTCTGAAGAGTTCGTCCTACCACAGACCTAAGGAGACTGCACAAGTCTCTACAAAGCTGTCCTAAGTGCTTGGGAGGTGGTTTGGTTTTTTTCTCCTTAGAAGAAAGATGATTAGGAACAACTTTGGTGGTTCCGAGACACCTGAAAAACCCAACAAGGCCACTTCTTTCTGGGGCAGGTTCCCGCACTGGAAGCAAGGGAATTAAGCGAATGCGATGGCCACAAACTTCCATTTGTGTAGGACTAGTGAGTCAGAATATACAGACCAACACACCTGCTAAGTAAGGCTCCTCACAGATCACCGAATGAGTAGATAATGGAAGGCAGACAACAGAGAAGGGATGCAATTACCAATCCCCTAGCCTCTCTGCTTTTGTTTTGTTGGTGGATTTCTGCCTCTGTTTTACCAATGCTAACCTATCTCCTGGCTCTACTGGGAGTCATCCTGGTAGGACAGTCTCCAGAGATTAGCATAACTAACTATTAACAGATTTCCATTAATCAAGAGTGGAGTGAGTTTATCAATTTCTTTGCTCTCACCAACTGACAGAGTAAACCTGATCAGGGCTGATGCAGTCAGGGGTGTGAGCTCACGTATGCTAAGCCAAGTCCCAAAGTACACACTACTAAACCATTCTCATCTCCTGTACAAGTGCACAGTGTGATCCACAAACATTTAAGTTAAGAGACTATGGCTAAAAAAAAAATCACGATAGCTAAAACAGTATTTAGCTTAAACCGCTTATGCTTGCATTGTGGTCCTGACATTCTTCAGACAGGAATTAGAAGCATTCATGTAAAAATACCTTTTTCCCCTCTATTTAAATATTTTGAAAGAGGTGCCTCATACTTTAAACCTCAGATCCATCTCTACAAATGATAAATATGATGTTAGCTACTGTCAGAAACAGGGTGCTGTAGTAGAGAACGCATAGTTCTCTACGGCCTATTGTGAGTCATTCACAGCTCCCATCCAGCACTTCAGTTTAGAATCCAGACTAAAACCTATCCACCATGTTCCTGAAATAAAAGCATGCACATGCATATTCTTAAATTCTACTGTCATTATGGCCAAGAGGTTTGTGTATGTTGATTGCACAAATGAGAATTTTTTGCTTTGACAGAATTTTAAAGTAGTGACTGTTATTGTTATACCTGGCTGTTGGTCCTTCTGTAGTGCAAACTCTGCGTGGGGAAATACTCTCTGCAAGGCTTGTAAAATTCTTGCTAAGGTGTTTTCAAGCAGTGGTTTTGAAACAGATGATAGCGCTCGCCCAGGTGAAGCCACAGCCCTCTGTGAAGCTGGAACAGTCTTCTGCATAGCCATGACAAAATCCTTTGCTGTTATTTTGATAGAAGCAACATCTAACTGCAGTTTCTCGCTACTTTTGTATAGCTGAGGATAGCGGCGGCGCAAAGCACAGAGGGCAGCTTCAGCACATAAGGATTTAATATCAGCACCACAGTACCCTAACAAAGAAAACAAGAATCAAAGGTTACATCAGTCTCAGGCAACACAGAAGTCAAGGCCAAGGTTCCCCAAGCGCAACACTGAAAGACTTTGTATGCGGCCAAAAATTAACAGTTTAAGAGAGAATGTAAAGAGTTACTGCACTGCAGAGAAGTTTTGTTACGTGGCTCGCAGCCTGATATCCTGCGCTTCTTAAGCAGCCCCCTAATCAAAACTTTGCTCCCAGGGAAGATGCCCAAAACCCATTCAACGTTCTGAGAGACAGAAAGAAAATTAAAAGAAAAGAAGCATCTAACTTTCTTTGCTCCCACGGCGTGCCAGCCGCCTCACTCTGCAGCAAGGTGCAAGAGCTCGAGTACTGCCTGCTACAAGCTCAGATTCCTTCGGACTCAGTCCCATGCAGTAACTCACTGTATTTTCAAACTTACCAACACATTTTTCAGCTAGCTCTTCAAGAAACATGTCCGATGGCTTTGGGGTCCAATCTCGTGTGTGAATCTTGAAAATCTCTTTTCTAGCCTGGAAATAAAATGGTCGCATTTTAGTTTGTCCAAAGTTTTCTCTTCAAAATCCCCAAACCAACACAAAACCCCCCACACCCTCACATTAATACAAATACTTGGTTTATCTGCTAAACTTTTAAGTATTTTACAGTTCGATTAACACGCTCTCTGCTTTTGCAGAGTAATTGCTACAATTACTACAAAGACGAACAATAATTATGACTCAAACTACTGTCACTGATCCAGAAAATGTCAAACGTTGCCTATCTTCATCTCCGATCTTAGCAAGATCTTTTATTTAAGTATTCCCTGGTACACAGTTTAATTACGGCAGATTTCTAGAATTCTTCCACAGTAGGGAATCATATAGTGTATGTGTTTCACGGCACCTCCTCTCCTGTTCCTGAAAGGAGATAAAAACTGGAGACAAATGTTTCTGTTAAAGATGCTGTTTAGTGCACTTTTACTAGCCTTCAACCATAGCCAAATTAAAACACACAAGACCAGGGTTCCACACTATCTTCCTCCCCATATTTTTTGGTTGCTATACACCTACTTTTTCATTGCTTAGCTATCGCCATTGAACTAGAAGCTTCCCAAGCCCCACACCTGTCCAGCGTACCTCGCATCTTTGTCCAATAAGAAGTTACCAGTAAGAATGTCAGCTCCCAAAATACTTCCCTCCCAGGATACGCAGCCTGGGAACCATCCAGCACAGGTACATCCACTATCCATTCGTAAACCAAGAACTGAGAGCAAGACCACTTCAGGGTGAAAGTGTCTAAGTGGATTAAGTCAGTCAGCAAACATGGACAGATTTGGGAATGGAAAAAAATTCAATCGCTCCAGCACCAGCCTTGAGAAAAGTTTTTGTTTGCAAAAAGGAATTCTTGTGCGCACACCATTTCTTTCATTTTCAAGATGAGATAGCAGTAATTTACAGCTAATTGGGGCATTCATTCTTTCTTACATGTTTCAGTGACTAGCAGCATCCCATTTTCTTGGCTGGTCACAGTGAAACCAAAACTAATTACAGAACTAACTACTTGTGGAAATCCTCTTAATGGTATATATTCAGTACCGGATCTGCCCTCCACAGTCTCTCTTTTGCCCAAGTTGTCCAACACTGGGTTTGACTTTAACTGCTCTGTAATCCTGCATTGTTACGTGGTTTTGTTATAAAGAGGGACTTTGTCACATGAGCATTAAGGTTGAGTTTAAGTTCTGACCTCTTTATCTGGCAAGCTGAAGAGGAACTCTCGATCAAAGCGGCCGGGTCTTCGTAAAGCAGGATCTATAGAATCCAGCCTGTTGGTGGCTCCAATGACCACAATCTCTCCTCTGCTGTCTAAGCCATCCATAAGGGCCAGAAGAGTTGACACAATAGAGCTAACAGAAAAAATATAACCTTCATTCACTGGTTTAGTAAATTTTGTTACATTCTACGCAATCTTCTGCAATGACCACTCAAAAAGGACAAGCTTTTCTTGATGAGACGCCAATTAGCGAAAGACTTAATTTAGGACATAACAAAACCAGTAAGCTAACACAGGCCTTGCGCTGATATCAAGCTGAGTGAATTGGTTTCAGTTATTGTTTGAAAATCATCTGAATTTTAGTAGCATTGAATTACTAGTTTTCAGGATAAATTAATGTATCACATGAAGTTAAACAGGTTGTGGTGGTCTTTTCACAAAGATCAAGCAGCTTCTATGTAGATACCAAAAATGTACTACCTATGAATTTGGTCTTGTTCACTGGACCGCACAGGAGCAAGGCCATCTATCTCATCGAAGAAGATAATTGAAGGTCGCATCTGGTAGGCCTCGAAGGAAAACAGAGGAATATGGACATAAGTAAACCGGGACTATTTTAAAGAGAAAATGCATTAAAAATGTTTTGGTTGGGAAGTCACTGGAACTAGATCTTTCAGACTGGCATCAGGGATCTCTACTAATTGGGCTAATGGAGTGAGGGGCACGAGTAACAGAAGACGGCAGCTTGTGTCAAGCCACTGAGACTGGGTGACAGGAAACAAATCAGAGCAGTAGTTTTTACAGCTATTTGGCAACCGCCGAGAACAGAGCCGAGACTTAATTCAATTACAGGTTCTGAAAGCAAGCTTCCATTAGGAATTTAAATGACTATGCCGTCAGCCTGCATCTGTTTCCCTCGGATCTAAAGCCACCATCCATCTCTTGCCTCTTGAAACCCTTTTTGCGGCTGTTTTGGTTTGGGTTTGGTGGGGTTTTTTTGTTGATGGTTATTTTGGGGGTTTTGGTGGGGTTTTTTTGAGGTGGGTAGCAGGGGTTTGCTTTGCGAGGTTTTCTCGTTTTATTAATCTTCCCTAATACATCTCAAGATTTCAAGCCCGTAAAAAAAACCACTGAAAAAGGAAACACTAACAAACCCATGTCAGTGGAAAGAACTGACAAAAACCAAAAAGGAGTGAGTTGTTCTTAAAAATACTGACCACAGAAGATTACAGTTACCACTCGGACAGAACACACAGCACGTTTCAACCTTACCTGATCAAATAATAACCGAAGCTGTCGTTCAGATTCCCCCGCCCATTTACTCAGGCAGTCGGCACCTTTTCGCATAAAAAAGGCTATTCTCCTCTCACCTTGGCTGCATTCATTAGCAAGCGCACGAGCAACCAGTGTCTTTCCAGTCCCTGGCGGACCATAGAATAGACAGCCTCTGCAATTATTAAAAAAAAAAAAAAAAAAAAAAAAAGAAAGAAAGAAAGAAAGAAAGAAAAAGAAGAAAAGATTCATATATGATGGAAAAGTATCTATTACAGTCCTCCTCCCTAAACCACACCCCTCTTCTCTCCTAACCAAAACACTCTGTGTATAAGATCGCGGTAACAGCTGAAGTGTGAGAAAAGTGAAAAGAGATGGAAGTTTTGTGTTCCTACACAATTCAACAAGGCAGTAAACACAACAAATAAAGAGGATAATGGAGACGTACAAACCTCGAGAAAAGATCCTAGTGTCCCGGAAGGACACTTCCAAAACTGCTGACAAACTACCAGGGGTGGTTACAGCACAGTGGAGCCAAACCAGAACAAACTTGAGCGCAGAATCTGAGACTTGGCTAACTTATGATACGCTGCATATAAATGCTTGTTTTCACAAAAGGCAAGATTTGCTAGTAAAGCATTTCATTCTCCCTTAAAAAGCTTTAAGTTACTGGATTTGGTCTCCCAGGCCATCCATTGCTGATGATAAATGAGGTGGAAGTCTAAACCTGGGAGAGTATTCTGCATTTCCAGATAAATACAGCCATCAACTAGAAAAGCCAATACACTGCTGTTTCAAAAAGAATTTCAATGAAGAAAGAAGCAAACCCACTGGAATACTGTCTTTTCATTATTTGTAATACTTTTAAAGTTACTGAAAGCAAAGAATTTAAAGTCATATTTCACTATACCATAATTGAACTGCGCTGATCAAGAATATATAAAGCTAACAATTAAATCTCTAGTAATGTCATAATGCAGAACTAATTTAGCTGTGTAAAAAGTGGTCAGATCCTTACTTTAGCCCAAGCACGACAAACACGGCAAGGTTCTAGTTGCAAGTCCTGTCAATTCTAAAATGTATCCCTGATCACTTGAACAAAAAGACAGTTGGTGGGAGAGACAACTGGACTTCCAAGCAACAAATTACAGTTGACTACCAGTAGATGATTCCTTCTTGCTTATAAACTAATCAAGCGGACGTGGACATCGAACTCAAACCAAAAATGACTCAGCCCCACCTTTTAAAGGCAAGACACTTTTAAAGCATACTCTCACCACACGGTACATCCTTGAACCTACATATATTCTGGATTCTATCCATTTTTAAGAAATTGCTTTTTACTACTGCCAAAAAGCCCCATCAACATTGCTGAAAATTCTGAAGCGTGGAAACATATTGATACCTCAGTTGAATATTCTCCTGAAAATGGGTGAATTAGAATTCATAGTTTTAAACAATATCTGTTACCTTGGAGGTTGAATTTTGAATCTCTCAAAGACTTCTGGGTAAAGCAGTGGAAAAACGACCATCTCTTTTAAAGCTGAAATGTGGTCAGAAAGACCACCCACACCATCAAATCGCACCTAAAAATAAAGTCAGCGGAACACGTTTTATATGTTAAAGAAAGCTGCAACCTTGATGAGGTTCCATCAGAAAGTACATGTCAGCACAAAGGAAATGTTCGGGGCAATTTTCAAATTGCTGGAGAGAAAACTGTAAACCAAGGTAGCTGTAGACAGCAGGTTATTGAAAGCTTTCAGAAACACTGGAAACATCTCACGGACACAATGAACTAAAATTACTTACTGAACAATCTATTTGCATTGGATCAACATCAGCCAGACTTGCTCCAATTGTCATTCGATCCTTGTGAATTCCCTTTAGCTCATCTTTTCGAAAGTTTAGTGGAAGACACCTGATTTGAATTAAGGAGAAAGAGAAAGGCACTTTCTAACTTGGGATGCGGCTAGCTTTTTGCTTTTATAACGATGGCAAGTGAATGCAGAAGACCTTATAAATGAGATAAACTTCCTAAATAATGAAATATTTGTTCAGGTTGGTTTACATTTAATGTCTGTGAGTAAAAAAAGGAAAATGGTCACTCCAGACATTAAACTGCGTTAATTATTTTAATAACTCTTAGCACTTCTAAATATCCATGCCAGACCACACAGCATATAGAGGAATGCAAGCTTCAAACAACTTACTCCATATGTGGAGACCGTGACCTGACCTTGATTTGTGTGACGGAAGAACTCCTCAAAACACACTGACATCTTTCAAAGATTTTTTCGCTTCTACATTCAAAGACTTACAGCCCAAGGGGCTACTTATTTCAGTGAGGATTAACATTATAAAGGCTGGCCACTACTGCTGGTCCTTCCCAAGGACTTTGGGATCCATGTGCCAGAAGACACACATGTCTGAGAGACATTGGGCTGAAAACTTATTTATTAGATTGTTATTAAAATAGTTTTTAGAAATTGTACAAGATAAAGTGGCTAACACTTCAGAGTTAGGCAGATGCAAACTCCCCCCAAATAGATTTCTCCCTCCCCTATTCTCCAATTTCATTAACCTTCTTAAATTTCTGTTATGGCTGCGCTTCCTATGTCTCTCAAAATGCTCTTCGTCATCAGATGTGGATGAAGAGGATGTGGAATCTGTGTTGTGGACTGCATGTCTCCGTCTGCAAACATTTAAACAAACAAGTAAAACATTAAAGTACACGCTAAATAGTATCAAAACTTAAGTGAATTCTGTCTCAGAATTTACTTTGAGATCTATTAAGTTTCCAGATCATTGTACTCCTTTTGAATCTGATTTCAAAGTATATGACATGATTTTCCTTGTGACAGTAAAATTTAATTTTTCTGAGGAAGGTAAAATGTTTAACTATTTTTAAAAGAAATTTCATAAAATAAATTACTCATTTTGTCCAGTCTCTCTCTCACACACACACATAAATGGAGTTTCACTTAGCATTATATATCCACTCTGTGAAACATAAACCTTTTTAACTTGTTTACAAATTTGGCTTCAAAAACCTTTCCTTCCATAACTATCTGCTTTCAAAGACGCTGAACAAAGTGCTCATATCTAGCAAGAGACAGCATTCTGCATGCTCTAACTGCTTACAGGATCCAAAGCCTCTTTGTCATTACTACTGTAATTCATAATTGATAATTTCATTTAGCATTTTTCTTGTTTAAGGATAGTTTCATACAGAATCATTAGCTGATTTCAGACAGAAACCAGAATCAGTATTTGACTGATTAAAAAAAAAAAACCAAAACAAATCCATTAAAACTTCCACACAGGTTCTCCCTCTAACTAAATTATCTTCAGTTTTAAGAAAATAATTGGTATTCTTCAAGATGAGTCTCAGATTTTCAGAGAGAGATTCTGGCTTCGGTTCAAGAACAAAAGAATTGCAGCTACGTAATCTCAGCACAACCTCCGGAATTACCTTATCAGTGACCACCAATACTGCATTTTAAAATACCTAATGGCTAATATAAAAAGTACAGTTTACACTCTCAATATTTGTTTTCTTTATACCCTCGGACTACCACAGCGATAATCACACTATTAATCTGTAATTACCACCAATCCAAACACCCTTGAAAGCATTAGTCAGTAATGTGAGCAACAGCACTATTGATAAGTAAGAACTATCACTAACCATATACCAACCTGTTAGCTCTTTTGCAGCAAGAGCCTTCTGACTGAGCACTTCTAAATGAGTATCTCTGTCTGACAGGTGAAGAGCGGCCCGAAAAATCTCTCTTATGTTGTCTTGGTTCTGTTGAAAGCAAAGAATTTAGAATAATGTTACAAACAAGGTTAAGAGAAAGCAGGATAGTGGAGGAGGTAGAAAATTTCAGGGGAAGTTTCAAGTGATTTGGTTTTTTTTTTTTTTTTTTTTTTTTAAATCAGTGCACAGTAGAAGGGAAAAAACACACACTTGTGTTTTAAGGAGAACTGAAAGCCACAAGAGTAAGATTATCAAGTCTGCTTAATTACTATTCTTTCAAGGATACACAGGCCTTTTTTTTATTGAAAAACAACAACAAGTATGCCAAATGGCAAAGGAATATAACGTGCACAGGCTACATGCATTTAATAAAATTTACTTGCAGAATGAAGGTAAGAAATTTAAATAGAAGTTGAGTGGGTATATATTTCATTAAAAAAAAAAGTCTATGCAAGGAATTAGAGGTCTTAAGAGAAACTGTGCATATAACCTACTTTCCAATGGAGCTTGATAGCGCTCAACGGTTTTCCTCTGTCGAAAGTCATAACGCTTTCGAGTGTCTTCACCATCCCCTTTCTCTTCATTTTCTTCTGATGAAACTACTGTACATTGACATAACGTTAAACTGTTTAAGTACTGTTGCAAATGATACTAAATTCAAAATGCACTCCACAGATGCCTATAGGTTTTACTATTACCTTCATGTTAATGACAATAGATCTGAAAACTGGCAAAACCTTACGACCAATTTATGCAAGAGACATTCCAGAAATTACAAAACACAGAGGAGCGTACATATAGATACTGTTCTGTGCTCGCTGAAATTGCTGGGTGACTTCTCATCAGCCTTACTAACACCAATTCTGTCATCTTGCTTAGCTAAGATGCAGCTCCTATGAAAACCGCTATTTCAGAAAGTCATTTCTTGTTATTTTGAGAAAGCGTTTCAAGGAAATGTTTTTAATATTCTATAGTGGTAAGACTAAGCATGGTAAGCTAGCTCCAAGCCCTAGCTCTGCCACAGATTACGTGAGCAATAATGGGCAAGTCTCAGGTTTGAACTTCCCCAATCAGAAAATAATGTCAAATGCATACAGTTTATGCCACTAGCTTCTGCAAAGTAACTTCATGTTTTTTTCATGAAGGATGGTAAGAATGCAACAACCAGAGTATAATTACCTAGCAGGTTCCTAGTAACACCCTCTCACATTAATAGCTACACACCGGGTGAGGGATGTACATGCTCTGTTCACCTCCCTGCTCACTAAAATTAAGTACGCTTGATTCCTTGGAAAGCACTAAGCTTTATTTCTTCCCCCTAAAATGTCACACTGCTTTCTGAATGCAAGATAAGTTACACAAGATAACGTAGACAGCACATGGAAAAGTGAAAAATTATTTTGGCATCACTACTATCCCCAGTCCATGGTTCTCCAACACTCCTGTCACAAAGGCACGAGCTTTTCTGCTCCTCTAGTCCTTCCCCTTGTTCCACTCACTTTCTTTATACTAACACACCTTCCTCACTCCTTCTTGGCACACGTTTCATTCTAAAAGTATATTTTAGTTTTTTCCCAATTTAAAATTCCAGAGTTATCACTTTGACCACAAATGAACTGCCCCATACTCTTATTTCCCTTTCAACATACTATTTGTAATTACTTTCTACAAGTCTCTCCTGCCCAACACCTCGAGATCCACACACTTGAACCAAGCCATACAGTTCCTCCCTCTAGACTGCCCATACCTTGTATTAAAGCTGCTCTTATTAAAGCCTTGACTTGATATTCTCCTAACTAGATCTCCAAATGAGTCAGCTGTCCTCCCTTACCAGTCAAATGTCCTCGGCACACTTGGTCGTTTCTTTTTGGTAATGCCTTGCTCTACCTGGGCTTCTTGAAGTCAGCCTCTCGCTGGACTCCTGCTGTGGCTCCAGGTGTTCTCTCACTGCTCTACGAGGAGGTCTGGTCACCGAGGTACGCACCCGGGAGCCACAGGCTAGGTCTGAACTAATGACAGGCTGAACAACAGGCCTAAAAACAGGCCACGGACTGTTCGCTGGCCTGATCGGGATTAGGAACAAGATCACCCCAGTGCTCATTAACACCTGGACATCTAGCTTGAACCTTTTTGTAGGTCTCCGTTGCCAGTCATTAAGTCGTACACAGGCTGTGTAACACATACAAGATAACGCCCGCACTGGAGATTGCATAAATCCCCTCTCGTTCAAGTTCTGATAAGTCTGATGGTCAGACAGGTGACCAGACGCAGGGCACAGGCAGCACTGACCAGCAAACTATTTACATGTGACTGGCCCGTTTTATCCCCTTGCCCCTCTATTTTCCTACTCTTGTTCCTCACAAAGTCACCGGAACGCCTCCCGTGTTCCTGCCCTTAAGATCCCTTAAGTCCTGTGTGAACTGCTTTTCCCCTGCATCCCACAAAATGCCCCACTGCTGGGCAGTAACCCCCTAGTCCAAAAGGTGATATGCAGAGCTGCCCCCGATGAATCCTCCAGATAGGTTTCCCACCCGGATGCTGGGGCTGAGAGCTCTGATGGGACGGACAGCCCTGGGAGAGGCCCAGACAGGGTGGCTGTTCCTCCTCGCTTTGATCTGGGTGTCTGCCATTGCACACCCACGCGCTCCTCCGGGCTTGTGCAGATAGGGCTTTGATGGACTGATGGCCTTGGGAGTAGCCCGGCAGGGTGTTATGTGGGCTCCCCCTCCTGCCACTGTCTCTCTGAGCGAGTGTGCAGAGGAGGTCTGTCACAAAACCTAACACTGATCAGCTCAACTACTGCCGCATCCTTTTCTATCCTTAAGTACAGTCTCGCCCCATTCTGTTCCATCCAGAAATCTCCTACAAGGATTGTTGGACTGACTGCTTTAATCACAACTATCCTTCTCCTTAAAACCTTAGAGGTTCTTCCCCCTCACTTCAAACATAAAGTTAATATGGCCTTTTACAATTTCACCTTATTCCTCATGTTATTTCCCACTGAGTGCCGGGATGACAGCTCCTAATTACAGGCCCAGGCAGCAGCTTCCACCGACTACCTGCTAAACACAAAAATGAACACCACTATCTTCTCCCCTGCTGATCGTCACACTCTGGAGGAGCTTTCCATACTCATCTGGCAGCCTGCCTGCCTGAAAAGTCTTGCTGCGCTGCTCAAAACCGTGAAAACTGTCATGCTCCTGCTGCAGCAAGATCACTCTTTCTCATTCTGAGGAATACTGTCCGTTTCTTTCTATTCCCACCCGTCCACAGCCATCTGTTGCCTTTTATCCTGTCAGCATTTTGGAAAAGCACTGGTTTTTTTTCCTCCGAATACCTGTTCTGAGCTCACTACAGTGCAGCTCTAGAGTCCGTGACTATGGCTTGTAATGTCAATAGCAACACAGATTCTTTTAACAGAAGAAAAATACTCAGTAGTTCAGCTCATCTCAATTGTTTAAGACAAGGCTCTTGGCTAGAGCATAGTAAAAAAAATTTAAACCAGAACTAACCTACAATGCCACCTTGATTATCAGCTATTTCTTTGTCAGCTCTTTGGATTTCTTTCTTTCCTTGTGCATACATATCGAGGTTCTCCTAAATAAAAGAAACAAGAAGGATCAGTCACAAACATGCAGAAAACCTGACATGGGCATATTTAGTGCCTATACAGTAACATTATCAAAGCACTCCATGTACACAAAAGATTAAATTAAGGTACGGGAGAACAGGAACATCATTCTGGCACCCAGGATTAATAACAAGAATTTCTGCTCTAAAATAGGGTTTTGTACATGTGATAGTTAAATACTTAAATACAAAACCGAGTGTATCAATTAATCACAGGTTAATAATCCAAGAACCCAGGAAAAAGCAATTTCTAGCAGACAAAAAAAAAAAAACCCAAACCCACATATGGGCATTTGAGACATGATGTACAAAGTACTATGGACAATTCTGGTTTCATTAAAAAAAAAAAAAAAAAGTAATTTAGATCTAAGCAAAAACCTGTGAAAGCAGGCTATGAAGATGTTTAAAAAATGAAGTGCCTGTCATTCAAAAGGACAGTAGAACTTAATTTATTGAGCAAAACTAAGAGGAAATATGATTGCTGTATATAATTTTAACCTCAGTTCATCTAGGGACAGAGGACTTCTTAAGCTCACAGGCCAGGCTGGCACAAAACCAAACACAGATAAATCAGACATCGACGAATTCAGTTTTTAGTAAGATTTGAAGTGAAAACCCAAGCCCTGAAACAGCTGTTTGTAAACAGCCTCCATTCAAAAATCATAAGGCCATTCAGAAAGTGTAGTATAAGACATGTATTTCAGCATAGTACTGCTTTTTCATGTCTTCTGAAGATTTTTCCTCCACCCACCCTTAGAGTGTATCTGGAGCGTGACCATAACAGTAAGATGTTAAACTATAATTAGAGAGCAAAAACAAATGTTATTGTAGACTACACTATTCTTTGGAATAAGTTATTTCAGCTAAATTAAAATCACAACTAAATAATTTCCCTATGTGGAATACACTACTTATACAAAAAGAGTAAAACAGATTAGTATCTCCTACATCGTGGAACACCCCAAGGTCTTCCATCATTCGCCGTCTACGCATCTTCTCCATGTCATCCATTTTTCGCAAGACTGCTTCTGCAGTACTACGACAAAAAGTTGACATGTAAGAACAAAGATAGGCAAGTACAAACAAAAATATTTAAAACAGTACACATAATCAGCATGACATTTTAATAGAGTATGCACAAAGTAAGAGTCGTTGACGCTTAACCAAGTTTTTTAACACTACTTAAAAATCAGGTCAAATGTTTACTTTTTTAGAGAGAGAGTTAAGAACAAGCGATTGAGGATTTGCAGACACTGTTTTCGGGTTTATTTTCCCCTCTCACTGAACACAGTAAAAAAAAAAAAAAAAAGAATCTAATTTAGTAGGAAAAAAGAATTCTGAAGATCATAGTAATGTAACAGAAAGAAATTATAGCAGTTTTTAATAGCGCTTCAGTTGCTCTGCATGATAGCATTAAGTCATGTTTAGTTCACAGCCTTCCTCAGACAACAGGTTGCTTATTCTTCTCTTAACTGTAATTTAAGTTTCATGTTGATTTCCCATGACTGTATATGCTGGAAAAAACCCCATCCCGCTCCTGTTCCAGTTCACAAACTTTTCAGAAAACAAGGTCAATTTGGGCTTCACAAAGGTCATTAAGCCATGGACAGAGAGGCAGAAACACTAGGACTACGTCACTTTGGCTGTATCCAACTTTCCTCAGTATCTCAACTCAACCGAGCATTAGACAAATATTCATAAGCATGCAAGAAAAGTTAATTAAAAATGAAGGCGCTTCTGATGCTAAGAAAATCGATTTAGAGGGCAAGTTAAATCTACTGAAAGTCACACCGTAAAGTGAGTGTTTTGGTTCACAAGACAACACATAAACCCACCCAGCCCGTACATAGAAGGTGCTCTAGTATGAAGATCTCTCTGCAGCTGGCAGTCACAAAATGAAGACACCGGGGGCCAATTTAAACATTGGCTGTGCCCAAACTCTTTACACGTGAAGCACTTCCCAAATACATCCTCACACACACACACACACACTCTCCAACCTGGAAGTCTTAAACAGCCACAAGCATCTATTTCCAAAAGACTCGGGTTAAACAGCTTGGCTGCGAAGGACAAAGACCCACACGTTACCTAAATCACTGTATTAACAATAATTACAGGACATACTGGCACAGGCAGAGGCAGAGGCAGAGGAGGACACCCTACCTGACCAACAGCAATGGAATGTTAGCAGAGGTTGCTTAACAACATCCTGCAAGTTCCGAGCCGTGCCACCCTGGTGGGACTCTGCAGTGGAGGGCACCTGAGCCCAGCAGGTATCACAAGGCCATATCCTATATGTAGTCTCAGCCTAACCACTGAATACATTTAGCTCTTGCTACCAGGAACAGTAATACCTTTTTCTGTTGTCAAAAGAAGGAGAAAGGTGCTAGCTGATACTATGCCATAGCACAAAGGCTTGCTAGTAAGGCTCATTTTAGTAGCTTTGCAAGATGATGACAAAAATCTCACTCACTTTGTTATAAGTTTGTCAAATAAAACAGATTGATTTGTAGTGGTGTAATGGCTTTGTCAAAGCCTGCAGCTTCGGCGGACCTCCAAATCCCCATTTTCTTCATGGACTTGTTCTGCAGCTTTTGCATCAGCTCTAGTCTTCAGTGTCCTGTTGACTAAAATACGTTAATGTATGAAATATTTTGAGACAGAACATATGTTATTCCCTTTATTTCACCGTTATTCTAGTAAAATGTAAAAAAAATCTGCCGTGGATTTTTTCTTTAAACACTGAATTAGAAGTTATTGTCACGACCACAGCATTCAACTTAAATGACTTATGTTAAAAGCACGACTTGTATAGCAACTTTTTATTAGTCTAGAAAGCCAGTCTGATGAAAACAAACACGCAGTTTTTGTTTCATGCAGGAGGCAAGTTTATTCCAGTTACTTCTTTCTGGAAAAGTGAAAACAAGAAATAGGTCTCTCTAAGGTGTTTTCACTCCATTCATGTACAATTGTATCTGATAGTTTGGTTTTTTAAAAAATGTTTATGTGGGAAGTCTCTTCTTAAGATGCATAGTTTTAGTACACTGTTTAAGCATACATCACTTTCATTTTCTGCATCGTGACACAAAAGCTCTAGAAGATAAGAAATGTCTCCAGATAAACGCCCCAATATCAAAGAGCTCAAACGCTTGCTGCTTTAAAACAACATCTGCCCAGTACTTACCACGCAGCATCCTTTGCCACAGGTTCGTTACTTGCACTATGTCCTGGGTTTGCATGGCAAAGTTTTGGTAGCGGGGCAGGGCTACAGGGGGACCCGCGCTGGAGCTGTCTATTCCTGAAGGACTGCACCCCGTGGAAGGGACCCACGCTGGAGCAGTTTGTGAAGGACTGTGCCCCGTGGGAAGGACTCGTGTTGGAGACGCTGGTGGAGGACTGTCTCCCATAGGAGGGACCCCACGCTGGATCAGGGGAAGAGTGTGAGGAGTACTCCCTCTAAGGAGGAAGGAGTGGCAGAGACATGTGAGGAACTGATCACAACCCCCATTCCCCGTCCCCCTGTGCCGCTGGTGGGGGGAAAGGAGGGAGAGAAATCAGGAGTGAAATTGAGCCTGGGAAGAAGGTGGGGGGGGGGGGGGGGGGGGAAGGTGTTTTAAGATTTGGGTTTATTTCTCCTTACTCAACACTGATTTGATTGGTAAGAAATTAATTTTCCCGAGTTGAGTCTGTTTTGCCCATGACTGTAATTGGTGAGTGATCTCTCCCTGTCCTTATCTCAACCCACAAGCCTTTCATTATATTCATCCAGCTGAGGACGGACAATGATAGAGCGGCTTTGGTGGGCACCTGCCCTCCAGCCAGGGTCAAGCCACCACACACTGTCATTAAAATAATTAAGAGAGGTCAATGAGAAAGTAGAGCACAATTAGAACCTGAATAACTACAGACAAAGTGCATTTCAGGCCCCTTCCCGTGTTCAGCCTGCGCCTGGCAGGATTCTGCCTGCAAATAACAGATTTTCCCAGCTGCCAGCAAGCAGCTTCACGGCACCAAGCCTGTTCGTGTGCTCCGCGCCGCAATTCGCTTCCAAGGTAAATCGCTGAACTTCAGGGACACCTTCCTCATGTCTGTGGGTTTGTGCTTCTCATGACTGAATTACTTTTTAACTCACATAGAATACTGCAATATTCCCTCCTATTTGCAAGAACGATTGATTTTCAATCAATTTGTGTCCTGCAGACTCCAGAAAATCCATGTCACGAAGAAACCCAAGCCAAGGAACAGGTTCTCCAGTGCCTAAGAGCAGGCTGGGATTCGCACTGCGTTCTCCCCAAGCCTGCAAGGAATTAATAGCATATCCTCCTGTTTGCACCTACCTCTCTTCATACAACTCATAGGAAATTCACTGCCTTTGAGGTACCTATTCTCACAACTTCAGCTGATTTTGGCTGATGAGTTCAGAAGTTTTGGGAGCCAAGTTCAATAGAGTGACCAAAGACAATCCTTCTCAGAAACCAGGCTAGAAAGGAATCCTAAGGAATTATCACTACTTACCTTCTTTCTATTCTTCTTTTTTTGGGTCTGATTTCGGCTTTGCCAACTGCCTACGTTAAGAAAGAAGACAGAGAAAAGGAGAAAAGAATTGTTGTATTACAATTTTTGTATTATAGCATATCATATCGTATTGCATTGTATAGTTCCCCCTCAAGACTGGGGGACTTCACCAAGTTTACAATCCGGTGCTCCGCATCATGCAAAAAAAAGCCTGTGGACCACAAGGATTCAGATGTCTGCTGCATACCATATGCACAATTCCATAAGGACAGACATTTCCTAACCTGCTAACCTTGAAGTCTCAACAGCACAAATAACATCTCAGTAATCAAAGCGGAGGAGAGATCTCAAAGGAGTTGGGAAGATACACATGTTTTTTATACAAGCAGAAGACTTTTACTAAGAAGAGGGATTCCAGTTCTAAGATACTGGCACTGGTATTAACATAATCGTATCCCTCTGCAGATTTTTAGCTGTAGGTGTATCGTGATGTGACTCGTGCATGCTTTCACTTTTCATTCTATAAATTGAACAGAGATTGAACACCTGGAAATACAATACCTTGTAAAGTGTCTTCGATTGACGTTTTCACTTAATATTTCCATGCTTTTGTCAAAGCTAGAGTCTGAACAGGGCGGCATGTTTTTTCTCATTGATCTTAAAGAGTGTCCATTGAAACATCCCATTTTGCCAGAGGAAAAATCCTAGGGAAAATAAAAAAGGAAATAAGAATGTATTTATCCGAACTACATGTATGGAGTTAAGAAGGAACTTCTGCCTCATTTAGGCAAGTTTATTCTGTAACACTCCTGATTCAATAGCAGTGCAACTAACAGCAGGTAACTTGTACACCAAGAAGGAGCTCTCAGAAAAAAAGCCCAACTTGCAAAGCTAAAGCTCCCCTCTGCCACACTCTTCTTGTGGACAACTTGAGCTTAATATCCTTTGAAAAAGTTATTGTGGCAAAGCCTTTCATCTGAACTTAGTGTTTCTTTAAAAACCCCCAAATCTTTTATTTCAAAAGTTGGTTCAGAGGAGCAGTCAAGCTTGACTTTGCATGTTCTGGGATTAAAATCTAGTTAGGAGAGTTTCTCTTCCTCTCTCTGTTCCATTGATAACTGCATTCAGAGGCACATGAAAAGATTTCCTTCAAGAGGATGGTATTTATCCCCGGGAAACCAAAGGGAACTCAAGATACACTTTTTTATGGCTGTTGATCTTGTTCACATTGGCATTTCTGCAAGGAGGGTGAGTACTATCACCTTTCCTGTGTGAGGGGGAAAGCTATACCCATGAGAGGGGGCTTGTTCAGTTTGTTCAGCCAACCCAAAGTTTCATTAGGAGTATGCCAAACTAAGTCTCACACCGAAAAGGGCAGAAAACAGACCAGATTCTTTCACTTCTTGACACTAACTTTACCAAGAGGTACTTCCATTAGTAGCTGATGGAGATGATAACAGAAGCGTGAAGAACGCGGCTACAGGAGAGCAATGACGCACACGCAATGCCCTTGCAGTGCCACACAGTGAGAGCTGTGGCCGCCCGCTGCTGGAGGGTCAGCCCTGAGCCACAGAGCTGGGCGATCCTGACGGTCTTCTCTTCAGACAGCCTTGAACAAGTCATCCCCAACGTTCACCGCACAACTGGCCGTGAGAAGACAGACCTTCCGACGAGGAGGATTTCAATCACCTTTCCTTCATCGCTCGTTTTAAAGAGCGCCTCGCTTCCTGCAGTTCTCCAAGCTGGTGGAGCGAGGCCTCGTGGTATGCTTCCCATATCTGGCTTTAAGTTGGGGCATCTGAGATGAAACCCCTGAAGCTATTTTATAGTTCTCAGATCCAGCGTAGAAGGATGTAACAAGACCTAAAGCTTAATGACAGGCAGTCTGGTCTGTCAGAGTCACTTTTCACATTCTTCCTCTCAAAGGTTTAAGAAAGAAATTGTAACAGAAAGCCTGTCAACTTATTTTTAATTTGTCAGAGCCCTACATTTATTTGAAGGCAGTTTTTGTGCACACTCACACACAGGAGTATAGAAAGACTTAAACCAATACTTTCAGCATTCGCCACTGAGACAACTAGAAAAAACCCCTAGACCAAGAAATAATCTCACCTGCAAACATACTCATAGTATTCCTACAGCTGGATGCCTATGGCTTAGACATCGTCCTACAAAATGTATAGGCATGCCTGGGAACTGCCTATAATGTTGGGTTATGCGATCAAAGGCTAATCTGCATAAACAAAAGGCAGCGGGGAAGCACGGGTGGGCAGAGGCACCCCAGTGACACAGCGCCAGGGGAACAGCCCGGCCCCGCTCCTTGTGAGGCCATCGCTCAGCCCAAGGCCCAGCTCCAGGGTGAGGGACCCCCCCAGCGGTGCAGGCAGGAGAGCCCTTGGGGTCACCGAACAGACCAAGTGAGGGCCTCTCCCTAGAATACGACTCGCTGGGGGATGCCCATCTGTGGTGGGTTGACCCTGGCTGGAGGCCAGGAGCCCACCAGAGCCGCTCTCTCACTCCCCTCATTCACCAAACAGGGGAGAAAAGGCATAACGAAATGCTTGCAGGTCGAGATAAGGACAGGGAGAGATCACTAATTGTCGTCACGAGCAAAACAGACCAAACTTAGAGAGGGAATTCATCTAATTTATTACTAGGCCAAACAGAGTAGAGGAATGAGAAAATAAAATCAACTCTTAAAACACTTCCCCCCACCCCTCCCATCTTCCCGGGCTCAACTTCACTCCCGGCTTCAACCTTCCCCCCCCTCAGCGGCACAGGGGGACGGGGAATGGGGGTTAAGGTCAGTTCATCTCACGGTGTTTCTGCCGCTTCTTCATCCTCAGGGGGAGGACTCCTCTCATCGTTCCCCTGCTCCAGCATGGAGTCCCTCTCACGGGGTGCAGACCTTCAGGAGCAAACTGCTCCAGCGTGGGGTCCCCCACGGGGTCACAAGTCCTGCCAGCAAACCTGCCCTGGCGTGGGCTCCCCTCTTCACGGGTCCACCGGTCCGGCCAGGAACTTGCTCCAGCGTGGGCTTCCCACGGGCCGCAGCCTCCTTCAGGTGCCTCCACCTGCTCCAGCGTGGGGTCCTCCACGGGCTGCAGGTGGAATCGCTACACCCCCTCATCCTTCCTCCATGGGCTGCAGGGGGACAGCCTGCTTCACCATGGTCTTCAGCACGGGCTGCAGGGGGATCTCTGCTCCGGCGCCTGGAGCTCCTCCTCCCCCTCCATCTGCACTGACCTTGGTGTCTGCAGAGTTTCTTACATCCTCTCACTCCTCTCTCCGGCTGCAAAAGCTCTCTCCATCTAAGTGTTTTTCTACTTCTTAAATATGTTATCACAGAGGCGCTGATTGGCTTGGCCTTGGCCAGCGGCGGGCCCGTCTTGGAGCCGGCTGGCATTGGCGCTGTCAGACACAGGGGGAGCTTCTAGCAGCTTCTCACAGAAGCCACCCCTGTAGCCCCCCCCGCTACCAAAACCCTGCCACGCAAACCCAACACACCATCATCACAGCCTGTCCTGGCTTCTCCCCACACAGGGGAAACAGCCGTGTAATACTCCCTCTCTCGTCAGGGCAGGTAAAGAGCAGGCCTCCTCTGCTTTGGCCAACCTCCAGGACTCCAACCTAGCAATTTTCCTAACTTCCTCACTGCAATATCCCCTGAAGATGAGGCCCTTCTTCTACCCTCTGCAATTCACGCAAAGGAATCTCCTTTACCCCCTGCAGCTAGGCCATTTTTAACCCTTTCCCCAACTGTAGCCTAGGATAGCGGCTTCTACGAGGGACTGGAAAACCCTTATAACACTGTAACTGTATGAATGTAAAATTCTCACACTGGATTTTGAAAGAATTTCAGAAAAGTAGGCATTAGTATTTTATCCTTGATGAGCTTTATGTCAACCTAACTTCAGGTTTCGAGTCATCGCTGCTAGAAATAAAGGTTCTTTTCAGGTTCCTAATAACTGAAAACATGCAAAACCCAAAACCAAACCCCCAAATCCATCATAACAACTGTTAAGACATTAGGAACCAACAGTACTAGCAGGCTGCTAGTGGGCTATTTTCAAATTCAACAAGCCCTTTTAAATTAAAGATGAGGAAGAGAACCAAAATCAAGAACAGCAGTCTACACCAGCTGCGGCAACACAGCAGTCATAGTCCATTACAGGTTGAATTATTTCACAAGCTTTATATCCTTCCCATAAATTGTTTTAATTGGCATTGGTTAACTGACTTAATTCACACGTAGCAAGGCAACGTCCTGTTTCAGTATTAACAAAATTGAAATTAGACTTACTTTGAGCTCATAGTAATCCACAATCACTGGCTGTGTGAGAATTTCCATGGCTTTATCGGCACACGTCACCTGTTGCTCTTCTGCCTGAGAATGTGTCCCACGAGTCGTACGGCGTACCCACAAATCTGGAACGACACAAGTTTCTTAAAGTCAGCATTTCTGTTTATCTGGAACACAGTGTCGGCGAAGTATCCTGTACCTGGAATACAGTCGCTTTCTGCGATGACAGAGACAGGATTTCTACCATTTTTTCACTGAGAAATGCTTGACTTTCACTTACTTGCTGGCAAAAGTCACTGCTCCGTAACAATTAGACACAAAAAAAAAGCACTAGAGGAAAAAGGCAGGGTAAAACCAGGAAAAAAAATAGAGTCACGGTGCTTGGTAACACTCCAAAATAATTAAGGTTAAGGAAACACACCTTACATTGCAAACATTAGGACGTAAGTCTTGTATTCTGCAGGGGACTCTGGGCCCATGCCGCTTGAAGTACAGCTTTTTAACTTACGCTGCTCAGGACTGGGACGATACTCATACAATAAAAGAAGGTCAACGATCGTTTTGCAATTAGGTACCATTTGAAAAACAAACTGCAGAATCAAGAAACCAGCAGCTGCAGAAACACACGACTTTGGCTTGCGTAACTAGAGGGGCAGCATCCTTATGCAAGAAACGCTGTGTGCTGATTTTAGAGAGACACTGCAGAAATAACAGAACTAAAGAAGGCTAAAACCTAATAAATAGTGTAAACCTCAGGAAGAAGAACCACCTAAATAACCTGTTTGACCTTTCACTTACCGTTTGAATCTCCGTCTTCAGAACTTTCTGCTGTTTGGTGATCTGGCATTTTGCTCTCCGCTCTTAGGCCTGAATGTTCAGGAAGCATGATACTCTTCTCAGAAGCAGATTTAGGCACAAGAACTCTCTCTCTCTCATTTTCTGTCCCAGATGTATTTTCATTCCCATTTTTCTGTCGCTCCTGAAGTACATTTTCATTTTCTTCCATAAAAGAATCCTGTGTGGACTCAACTTCAGCGTGATCCATGTTAGAAAACCCTTCTTCTGGAGTCTCTTCATCACTCTCAACTTCAGTTTGGTCTTCGGGAACTTTATTCTCTTTATTGAACTGGAAATTCCTCCTCTTTGTTGCGATACTTGAAGACCCTTTGTTCTTTCTGCGTTTTCTTTTTGACACATCTACAAAGAGGTATCAGAAAAAGTAATCCAAAACATTACCAAAACCAGTTCTTCCTTCAAAATCCAGCATCCTCATCTTACTTGACTTAACAAGGAAAAGGATCAAAGGAGCTCAAGTACTATCATCTGTCTCCCTACGTATGTCTCGAGAAAGACTTGCAAGTTAAAGAAGTCAATTTGCAATGAGATTTTAAAAAGCCAGCTACAGAATTTCATTCCCAAAACCATCAGCAGCTTCAAGATTTTATGAGCAGAAAATTCTTCCTTCAGATAAGAAGTATCACTGCAAAGGAAGGTTATTAGGTGAAGTTGCTTACTGTCTTACTACGTGAACTAATACAGATAAACAACAGAAGAGTGTTTAGAGATGAGCCCTTCTTCCAATCTATTATGAAGCTGTAAACTTCAAAAGCCTAACCGCACGTTGGGCAGCATTAAAGATGCAATTTTAAGGGAATATTTGCTGGAGAAAAAAAATGTCCGTAAAGACTTACACCTCATATGCTTTCTGATGCAGTTAACCTTGTTTAAAACAAACTTTGCACTTTTGCCTTCCAGAAAAACCCACCATTCCTTGTATTCACGGAGTACGGCACGAAGCACGTGGGTGAAGTCAACGGCAAAATTCCCAGTCATGCCAGTGAGACCAGGAAACTTCACACCACGTCATGCGTTTTAACTGAACGAGATCCAAGTCCCTTTGTTCTTTCATGTCCTTTTCACAGGAAAAGTGAGGAAATAAGGATCTCTCCCTATCTAGTATTATTGCTTCCCCAATTTTTCCCCTTTCCCCCTTCGGCTGGAAATCACAGTAAGAGGTGGCACAGAGTTCAACGTTTGAGGGCAGAGAAGGGAAAAATACTGTTTCGTATAACTAAAAACTAGTTGAGTATTCAGAAACTGCCATGGACAACATTTTTGCCTCCGAGAGGTAGCAACTTAGGAGCCATTAAATGTCGGTTGGGCCATCAGGGCCAGTGTCTTTCAATGTAAACCAACCACTGCACTTGAACTTCATAACCATATTGAATGAACAACCTCTGGATTTATCTCACATTTTGAAACAAATTAAAAAACGTAACGCCTCTGGCATGAAGAACCAGGCATCAGAGAAACCTGTTATGTCACAAGAACAGAGAAGGTATCGGTGACTTTAGCACCTTCTCCAAGGAAGTCTGAATAAAATGCAACTTACTGTTAGAGCGGGGTGTACTGGCATCTACAGGTGCTGCTGCTATCTTCATTTTTTCATTACACTTTGGGTCTGTTTTCGTACACCCAGGAACGGAGTTCTGCTTTGGCATTACACGGTAGTAAGAGGGAGCATACTTTGAAGAGCTACAACCTTGCAATAAAGAACAGATAGCAAAGAATTGTGTCTTGCGTTGTTGGTTACAAATCCTGAGACAAGCCTTAAGATCCTTCGTATCAAAAAACCATACCTCTTTTCTTACGAGATTCTTGAATTTCTTCACAGCGTTGTTCAAAGTCTTCATCTATTTCTTCCCTCACTATGGCATACGCAGTATCTCTCAAAGTACAAGCTCTGTGCCTAATGAGACGATCTGCAATGTTACAGTCAGACCTGAGTATTTTCTAACAGCCAACAAAATCCTTTGATTACTTGGAAAGATTTTGCTCTTTTCATAGGTAGGTTCTGAAAAGTCCTCTCAGTGAATATTTTCAGCGTAACAAGATAAAAGTTAATTATTAAAGCAAAAGCACTAGTTACTGATCAACGCTTCTATCACAATTGCATGCCCAAGTAGTTTAATGCTACAACATTTAGTTCCTGGCAAGAAATGCTCTCTGTTGATGTTTAAAATGATCTGATCCCAGGTCTACTGTCCACAGATGACATTTATCAATTTATACCTTTCAAATTGTTCCAAATTAGGGATAAAAACACATCCTCACCTCCAGGATCTTTATCTGGGTTGTACTCTAAAGCATTGCTACAGATTAGATCGATGTCTCTTAAAAAGTCTCCTGCAGTTAGGTACTGGTGCAAGTCAATCTTAGAGAGAATTGCCAACAGGTCCATGGGCTGTTTAATAACTGCGTCATAATCAGGTACCTACAAATGAAATGTATGTGCTCAGAGATTTAACACAGTATCTACCAAAATTAATTCTTTTAATAAAGTCAAATAAAGGACTTAAAACCCCCAAATATTTATGGCACCTCCAAAGATGTGGAAATTAACCAGTTAGGTTCTTGAAAACAGAAGGGCTATTTCAACTGGCTTTGAAGAGACAGGCCTGAAGAGGGGAAAAAAAGCAGCAGGGAGGTCAGAAGCATGTGCGGGGCAGAGAAGGGAAGAGACACCCAGACTTACTCAATGAATTAAATGAGAGAGAGAGACATAAGAAGCGTATGGGTGGAAGAAGAAACCACACAGCCCTTAGGGTTGATCTTGTACTGAGGAGCCCCAGCTGAAACAGAGAACAGACTCAACCTTTATTTTAAAAACTGCTGCTTCTACTTCTGTTCTTACAGAAACTATTGACAGTCAGTCAAAGAGCTTTAGGCTTTATTAAAACAGTCCTATAGATGCTGTTTATAAAGAAAGAGACCTCTGCTTTTCACTGCTGTAACATGCCTACACATCGAGGCCTTTTCCTGAGCAAACTGTGTTGGCATTTGGTCTGACTGGCAGTTGGAGTAGATGGTCATCGTAGGGCCCTTCCAACTGAAATATTCTGAAGTTCTAAAAGACATTTTAGAAGGAACCTGGGGCTTTCACTGATTACTTAAAGAACAGACATTTGACAGCCTCAAGGAGTCAGCAAAGTAAAAGCAAAATTCATTGCTTGCTTGCTTGCTGAAAAATTGGAATAGTACAGTCCTAAAAACAAAGACAAACCTTCATACAAAGAGCACACAGACACTGAGAAATACACACGCAGACAAATTATGAACAGAGACAGATAAAATGGTATTACAGATCAACACTAACTTACCTCCTCTGGGTCAACAGGCTTTGTAAATGCTCTGAAACGTCTGTCAACGGCAAGTCTATGAGTCACATCCCTTAAGAAAATCCTAAGTTCACGCAATGTGTCCTCCTCCTGCTCCTCCAGTTGTTTGATTTCTTCCTCAGTCAGCTGTTGAGGCTTAGGCGGTGGTGCTACAGGCAGCGCTTCCAATGGCCGCCACGCTTAATTGAATCAGAAACTTTTAGTCAATTTACGGTACTCAAATACAAGCGTATGACAAATTATCGCTAGAAAATTACCACCAAAGCAAATAGTGTATAGCTATTAACTTACAGTTAGCAAAGTTTTATAAGTAGAATAGCCTCACCTGCACTGTTTTTTGATGCAGGAGCTTTAGCAGCTTGATTTACAATTAAGTCCTCAAAAAACATTCTTCTTTCTTCCTCATTAGGCAACTGGATTTTGAAAACTTCTTCATAATCATCAATAAACAATTCTTTTATCTAAAGCATGAGGAGAACAGATATTTCAGATATAAGGCCACACAAATTCATACTCTAGTCCAAAAAGATGAGTACCTTTCAAAATTAAACCGAATAATCACCTGAGTAAGACAAACTGTGAGAAGCTATCTGCTTGTCCTTAAAACTCTACATTTTCCTAGTTAGCACGGCAGATTAAAATATCTTCTCTAAGGAACACCTCTAGATTTAAAGGTCAATGAAGGGACCGTGTGATACACTGATCAAGTGGGGACATTTACCACCTCCAGGACTGCTTATTTGCTATTTACCTGCCTTGCTGGTTTCAATCTCTATGGCATCTAGAGAGGGAACAGGCAGGGTTCAGCAGACAAATGCGGGCTTTTTGGTAAGGTGTTTGGGGTTTTTTTTTTGTTAGATTAATTTCAGTGAGGTGTCTGAGGCTGTATACTTCCAGGTTTTACTCCGTTTTTCAGTCTCTACTACCAAAAGTTATGGAAGGAATTTCAATACTTATTTAGAAGGACTTCATTAACAGTATTAAAACTCCTAGAAAGTTAAGCCCTTTCAAAGCAGTTGATGACAAACACATCTAGGTAAGCCCCCCGCAGTAACTGAGACAAAATAATCAGGGCAGCATATTCACATTTTGAATATCCTCCTTTAATGCACACTCTCAGATGTCTAGGAAGCTAAGCATGTACTCTTACTGAATTTTGTTAAGGAATACCACTAAAAATCCATTTCCAAGTTACTGAAACAGAAGTTGGAACTCAGCTTTCTCATTTGTAAAGCTTTCACTTACATGAACAAAGAAATTGAAATTTTTATTAAAGAATTTAAATATGAAATTCCGTTCCATCGTTACAGTGTGACCACCGTACTTTTTCAGTAAAAATATCTTTCAATTTCAGTACAAATGTTTTCAGTAAAAATATTTTTTTCCCATTTCCATTTCAAGCACCATATATTCTTGACTAAGTACATACCTAACCATCCTGAAGTCACTGGATTTATTGTCTGAAGTAAATGGATACATCTGTCTAACAAGCATGAGTGTGTGAGAAGGGGGAAAAAGTTGGGTCAAAGTCAATCTCTTTACTCAGAAAACACTTTAGACAAATGCTTTCGGCATTGTGTTGTCTAAGCAAATTTTAAGAGACCTGGGTAGGGTGCCTGAGTAATAACAGTATGCATTTGCTTAAGTACTCCAATGCTTAAAGGATTTATAGCTGAACAAGAAATTGAATAAAAAAAGTAACGACAGAAATACCTCTGTTGGGAGATCTGCGTGACACACATCAGATGTTGCAAGCAGCAAAACTGGAGCAAATGCTGGAATGTTCTGCAGTAATGTTGTAAAAGTAGCTTTCAGTGTAGCTCCAACAGCCTCCCACCACAAATGGATATGTGGGATATAAATGATACTCGGCGCTGTTCTTTGAGCTTCTCGCATCAACTGGTGAAATGAAAGCTTGGATAAGAAAACTAAACCATGTGGAATAGGCTAATAAATAACTACGTATCAGTCAAACTATCTGACGAAGTGGGAGTACATGAAGCCAAAACACAAAACCAAACCAACAAAAGAACAACTCCTTCACAATAAGGTAAAACGTTTACTTTGACTCAAATAGAGACATTGCTACGCAGACAGACCTGAAGCTCTACCTGATTTCAAAACTACTTAGGTGTAAGGGAACTCCTAAAGCGCCTCACAACTTAGCTGGTGTAGTGGTGTGCCTGAAAACACAAGACTCACCCTTCTTCAAGATGTATTAGTCTGGGTAAGTCACTACACGACTGCAACTACACGACCGACTACACCATCTTCAATTCAGAGCGGGCACATAGCCAAGTCAGTCTGGAGCACAGTCTGAACAGACAAAGACAGACCTAGGTGAAAAGATGGGGGCTGATGCTGTAAGAGAAGCCTGGTTACAATTCAAAATTTCAGGTATGTTTTATAAGAGGTGACCAGTCTTCAGCCTGCCTGAACAGCTAAATCACGCACAGCCTCTCATTACCAAAGGATCCATCAGACCCGATTACACGCTTTGGATGGCCGCAAGCCGTTGCCTACAGATGGTACCTCGATCGCAGAAGAGAGCGTGCACCTACTGCGTGAGGGAAGTGGCAACAGCCCTTTCACGTGACAAATTTCTCCGTGGACCCTTTCAGATTATTAAGATTCAGGGGGTTCCTGTCACAAAATGGGAAGCGCACGTGGTGTGTCTGGGCAGTGACTAGACACGGTAGCTATACGACCGCAGAAGCAACCGTAACGTAACAAAAAAGGAATTGTGCCTCTTCTGTGACAAATGAGTATCCAGTCCTGTAGTGTGTCTGTCCTTACTTGTCCAGCTCTCAAATGCTGCTGCCTAAAGGTCAAGATATTTTAATACAGTGATGCCAAACAACAAAATGGCTTTCCTGCCTAAAAGTAAAAAGGAAAACAGCACTACATCTGCTTATATTTAATTTTCACAGTTAAGAAAAACATACCAGTGTACAAATGTAAGTGTTCCATGAATTTTAATGCTTTTTTTATTGCATATACTACAGCAGTGGAAGCTGTATATATATACACACACACGCGCGCGCGCGCGCGTGCATATGTAAAAAAAAGAAACACTTCTTTTCCCCAAAACCTTGACTGCCTTTTTATTATATTTAATAAAAAAGCCTACAAAAAGTGCGTGACCTGCAGTCAGGCTGATGCAGAGCCACCTACCGGGAGCAGAGTCTCGTAAGCAGCAATGAAAACAACTTTCTGGATCCCACCAGAATGGGCAGGATTTCTTGCGATAAAGAGGGATTTATTAGCAGCACCTCCCAGCTTCCCAAGCTGCTAGCAAATTCCTCACGGTTTAATTTGGAATAGAAAATACGGCCATGTACAACGTCCTCACTCGGTATTATATCATCTAAAAAGAAACGTGCATTTTCGGACAGAAGTAAACCTAACAGCACGTTCAAACCAGGCCACCTCTATTAACAATGAATTTTGCTTATTTTACTAGTTTATATACAGTTCATGAAGCCTATGAGATTAAAAAGAAAAAAAAGATACCCGTGCACATGTTTCTTCCGGTGATGTGGTGGTAACAAACAAAGCAGGTAGGTCTAGCGTATAAACTGGAAAATTTTCCAGGGCATGTATTACCGCAGGTGCCAAATGAGAAGCTTGCCCACATCCTGGCTCTCCAACTAGTAAGAACCGTGGCCTGCAAGATGTCGTCTGGTAATAAGCATTTCTAGAACAATTAGAAGATAGTAAGTTTCAAAATGAAGTGATGACTAGGCACACAGATGTTAAAGGTTTTTTCCTAACCTCTTTTTTTTGGTAAATACTCTCCATGTTCCAGTAAATAATAAGCTGGTCTGTGATCAGGAAGACTATCAAAGCTCAGAAGAGGGCGAGCAGCTCACTCGCAGGAAGCGACTCCAGTGGCGGCAGGAAGACAGCCGGGCTTTGCGCATCGGGCGTTGTGCTTCAGGCTGCTTGCCCATGTGCTGTAGATTGCAAAGGACCTGCGAGAGACAGGGAATAGCCATGAGGCTGAATTTGGGGCAGGACTAGGGGCAGGAGTTACTGCCACTTCCCAGCCTTGCACCGGTACCCGGCACAAGGCTGCCTGTCCATTCAGTGACACTTGGGGCCAAGGTGGCCCTGGATGCTGAGGCAGGGGTGAGACAAGTGTCAGGAGATGCTCCTGGTGGCAAAACCTGACGCAGAACTCAGAGCAGTCGTTCCCAAGCTGTCATGCCTTACAGCTTGCTGCTGCTGCTGCTGCTGCTGCTGCTCTAGACCTGGGAAAGGCCAAATATGCATCCAACAGCTGGTCTGTCTCACCCCTATCATCAGTCTACCAAAAGTTACCACGTCACCTTCTGCCATGCAAAGTGGTGCTGTGGCCGCATAGCACCTTTGAAACACCTGACACCAGCCAGCCCACAATTCCTGCAGACACCTCCCAACCAAAACCGGGCAGGGGCAGCAGTCTTCCCCCCCCTCCCCGAGTGAGTTCCTTCTGTGTGAGTCACTAGCAAGCTATTTTGCTGCTCCTTCACAACATACCTTTCTGCAAAGGTTTTTGACGACCAGACTCCAGGCAGGCACTGCTCTCTAGAAGCACCAAATCTCTCACGGTAATTGTTTCTTCTCCAGGAGGCCACCAGACGTGAGGTCCCCCGAGATTTAGGCCTTCTTTCCCATCCCAGTGACTGGTTTGAATTAACTTCATCTATTGTTTTCGTCGGTTTGTTTGGGTTTCTTTAAGGTCCAACTCTCCCTGCAGTGCTTCTCCCACACTGCCTCCTGCTCGCACTCATTTAGTCGTTCCCACTCGCGATGGCCACCGTATCCAAGAAGAGGCAAAGGGAAGAGTCGTAACAATCGTTGCAGGTCAAGGTCAGATGGTTATCACCGTTCAAGGGCAAGGGCACCCCCATACAGAAGATACCGTTCACACTCAAGGTCTCCAGTACTTAGAGACCAGTCTTCCACTAAATGGACTATCCCTCAAGGGGAAGAAGAAAGGCAGCATTTTAGCAGACACAGAGAAATTCCACCTGAATTCATTTATGTTCTTAATTCATCTTCATATCATCTCTATCAAAAATTTCTGAACTTGTCCATGCTCTTTAAGTTGGAAAAAAGCACACAGCATCCATTAGCTTCTCTCAGTGTTTAGCTATAGTCTCTAACATTTTCAGAGCAGAGCTATGCCGTAAAACAGTAAAACAGTCCAATGAAATGGAAGCACCAACTGCAAATGTGACATTCATGTAACTCAGTTGGGCTAATAGTGGGATGTTCAGATAAGCTTACTGTGCTGACTGGCAGAGCAGATGAGAAACTGCCTTACTGTAACTCAAGTCTTAAAGCAATTCAAAGAAAAAAAACCCCATCTCACATCTACACCCCCTCAACTCCCAAATGTCCCCCATACAATTTGTTCCTCCATTTTCCTCGGATGGGCCTGAAGGAGAGGGAAAATAAAAAGTTAATTCAGTCTCAGTAACTGAGATGATTTTCTTTCACTTGAGTGTGCAAAATCATTTGGAAGGCAGTAAAAAAGTCTTCCAAATCTTTCTTCTCATGCCACAGACTTGTTTTGTACGGAACTGCATAAGCAGCAGTGGTTCCCATGGCCATCTCCTCCTGGAGATAACAGGAATGGAAACCAAAGCTCTCACCCTGCCTGAGCAGCAGTGATATGCAAAAGAAGAGCTGTAACACGGTCAGTCCTCAAACTGCCACGTTCCTGCAGCACTGACTTGGGAGATCCTCTCAGCTTTGCATCACCCGTAAGCTACGCTGACGCTGCTACAGAGGGGCGTCCTTCCCAGCACCAAGCAGTTGCCCTTGGGAAAGACATGCTTGCTTCTTCTCTCCCTCTCCAAGCCCCCAAGCTGAATTCCCAGTGCTAGTGTCTTTTGAAAACAAATGGCAACCAAGCAGCCACCTGGAGCAAAACCAGATGGAAGAGGCTTGCTTTGAAGCCGACATCAGGAGCTTCCCTATCTCGCAGCTCAGTCCACGGGCCACGTGCTCAGTAGGGACGTACCTTCCAGATGACTGGGTTCTCTGTGGGTCACTTGGAGATTTCTCAAATCAACAAGGAATTCTTTCCTTGCCAATTACAAATCTCTCTTACACCAAGGTATGTGTGAGCAGAACAGCAGGGACAGAACGCTTTGTCCTAAGTTTCTGAAATTCTTGCTGCACAGGGTAGAAACTCCTGATGTGGCTCAGGCCAAGCTGGGTTGAGCACTGGAAACCCCAGAGCTTGGGCAGCACCGTGTCTACTAGGAAGCAGGTGAAGTTATGCAGAGGAGAACCCCACAACTATGCTGAGGTGGCTTCTTGGTACCAAGGCACTCGTGTGACTTTTTTACTCCACGGCAAGGTAAACACAGCCTCTGATTTTCAAAAAGGAACGAATACAGGAAACTAGCGTAGACCAATTTTAAAACACAACGTATAACTTGGCAACACTTGAGTCAGGCCCCACAAACTCAGGCTTCGCCTCTCTCATGCTCCAGTACGAAAGAAAACAATTAGTAAAAGAGTTGGAATGTAGAAACGGGATAAGAGAAGCCATAAATAGGGGAACAGTCCTTGGGTGTGAACTAGAAAAAAGACACAAAGTTTGAGGAAACCTGATAAAGGGGGCCCAATATTGTGGGTAATTAGCTTAGATTAATAGTAGCATTGACGTGTAAGTTTGGATGTCCTTTATTGCCGTGTTAAAAGACTAACTAAAAATCTGAATGGTGCAGCCCCTGAAGTAGAATTGTTGGTAAATGTGGGAGCCAGAATATTGCCTTTTACAACCTGAAAAATAGTGTAAACCAATAATTCTTTTTGAATGTTTATGGTATAAACAGAGATTGTGAATGCAATCTGGGACAGCCATAGAGTGTGCTAAGTAAGTGTAAAGTGTGGACCCCTTGGGAAAAGAAGGAGCGTGCTACCGAAATAAGAGTAAAGATTGTTGTTCGTGGTTGGCAAGATAGACATTTAAACGAGTAAAATGAGAAGCGATCAGAGCGGATGAATCTTGAAGAAGAGTCCATTAGGATGCATACTGAGACACTGGCAAGAAACAGAAGGTTCACCGGGAGGTGTAACAGATAAGAGAACTCTGATAAAATATTATCATCACTGGTGACCGATGGATAAATTGGATGATCAGGAAAAATGGCCCAAGAATAAAAATTTGGAATAAAAGGACAAGGTTACAATTGATGTTGTTTTGTAGAAGGGAGAAGAAATGGCATGAGGTACCTTATGTTGATGTGGTTTTCACCCTGTGAAATCATCCTGAGTGGCTGAAGGACTGTGGGTTTACCCTGCAAGACCCCCTGGCATCAGCATTAGAAAAGCAGGAAAAGGCAGCGGGAGGCTGTGAAGGTGTTGCTCTGCTTGTAGTACGGGGCAACGGGGTTTGAAGTGCGGGCGTGATGAGGAGGAGGATTTGGAATTAATGAAAGATGTTGGAGGTTGCATGGCTGGGTTTTGATAACAGGGAGCAAGAGAAGAAAGGTAGAGAAGAGCAAGGAGAAAACGAACGAGAGCGGAGACAGGCACGGAGAGACAGGGAAAGAGAGGGGAACCTGAGAGCTGCACTGCAGGGAGCGTCAGCAAACAGCCACTTCAGGGGAGGACGGCAATACTATGGGGGGAGAGGCGAGGCCCCTCCAGCACAAAAAACCAGGGATACCTTAGGAGATCATCAGTGTGCCTATTGGAAAGAACTGGGACATTGGAAAGAGTAAGGACCGTTTTAGGGGTCCTATTCCTGTCAGTGCAGAGGTTCTGGAGGAGGCACCATACGATCAAGAAGCAGCTCCCTTTCCACGTCAGTTCCCCTGAACTAAGTCCTGAAGGGGACCAGGGGAAACCTCCCCAGCAGAACCCCTGGCTACAGTAGAGCTGGGGAAATGGAAAATAGATTTTCTTGTAGATACTGGGGTGACTTATTCTGTTAAATACTTATCAAAGACAATTGAGCGATGATACAGTAAACATTGTGAGTGCCACAGGGAAAGCGGAACAGCGTGCCTTTTTCCATCCTTTAAATTTTAAGCTCGGAAAACAATGAGTAACTCACCAATTTTTATATATGCCTGAATGTCCTATACCACTCTTGGGACGGCACCTATGGAGTAAATTCGAAATGCAGATCACCTTTAAAGATGGGGAAGTTCAATTATGAATCCCTGAATCTCAAGCCATCGAGGCAAGAGTTTTGATGTTGCAGGAACAACCCAAGACTAACAAAGGAATTCCCGAGGAGGTGAAGAATGCAGCGATACCTTTGGTATGGGCTAATGAGGTCCCGGGTAGATCCAGAAGAGCGGAACCCATAAGAATTATCCTTAGACCTGGAACAAATCCGGTAAGACAAAAATAATACCCATTGAAAATAGAGGCCAAAAAGGATTAAAAAGGTTAATACTCAACTTTATAGAATATGGGTTGCTCGTATAATGCGAATCAGAATTTAACACCCCAGTCTTACTCGTTAAAAAGCCAGGGGGTGAGGAATATAGTGGTGTTGGTTACAGAGCTCGTTGATTTCCCTATTTTGTGACTCAGTGCACATCTCCATAACATTAGCTCACCCACTTCCTTCCCCAGCCTCCAAGGAATTGCTTGTTATTTGTATTCGTGGCTAATTAAAACCTCTTCAAGCTCAACCCCCTGATTACGGAGAGAGGGCTGAGACCACAAGCAGAGCACAGTGGAGAATGCCACAGCCCATAGGCTGACCCCACACCACCCTGCAGACCCCACGTTTGCAGTTAGGGCATTATTTACTCTGCTACTAGCAATGTTCTCTTAAAATATATTGAAGGAGAGATTGGGAAAATGAAGTGTATGAGATTTAGCTCGCACTAGAGGATTTCAGCATCCAAGAAAGCCAGAGCGTCCAGTCCCTCAGACTTAATAGAAACCTCCTGCTTTATTAATGTTGCCTTATTTTTTATTTTTTTTTTTCCCCTTGTCCACAGGTCCTGGGCAGAAAGTCAAAGCTGTATTTGAGGAGCTTTCCTGGAGGTTTTCATTAATAACAGGGCCAGCCAGGGAATCCACTGCAAATGTAAAAATAATACATTTGAGAGCCCTAAAAGGATGGAGATTTACTCACTGTGGAAATATTAGGGAGAAAGTAGGAGCGGGACGTTCCCATGGCTCAGTGTTGCCTGCCTGTGAGCTTTGAAAGCTGCCCGAAGGCCAAGGAGATGCTGGGGAATGGGAGCAGGAAGGAAGGTTGCCTCTGAGCGGCACGGCAAGGCAGCTGCGGGGGCTCTGCTCAGCACTGATCTTCCACTGCTGGTGGACATGCCTAAACATAGGATCGTTTCAGGTCCTTCCCAGGCTAAAGAGAAAAAGGTTAGGTGGACAGAGAAGATCTGCTCCTTGTTCCCACCTTGGAGATGAAGGTGCAGGGTGGTGCTGATCCTCAGCAGGTCAGGAGGGACACGCAGAGATGTGCGCAGGAGAGAGGGATGCTGCTTGGTGCGAGAGAAGGACAACAGCATCCAGTTCTTGGGGGGCTGCTGAGACCACGTCCCTTGCTTCCAGCTGACTCTTGCCAACAGGACTGTAACCGTGGGATAGGGGCCGTGAAACAGAAACTATAGGATCAGGTTGAGATAGTTTGTAACCAAGGTAATAGGTAATGAAGCTAACTGACCATGGCAAGGTACAATGCTGCTATGTCCCATGTACAGTCCCTACCAAACTGAACAATAGGTTTGGAGATATTATTCTTATGAAGTAAGTTGCTATGGACAGGTGCACCCACAGCAAGGATACTGCGCATGCCTGCATGAAGGAGGTCATCCAGCGGGCACGGGTGCAAGACCACTGACGACCACCAGAGACCCTTGAGGACCACCGACTCAAATCACTGAGCATGCGTGACGGGGAGGAGAATATGGAAATGGATTCCAAGAAATGATTATCATAGGACTGCCCTTTCTGAGAAAAACGATGAATATGTATGTTTTGATGCTATATAACCGGTGTATTGGTGATTACCTGGCATGCACATTGGGTGGAGCTATCCCCCGTGCATCCAGCGCTGCAATAAAGAATGCCTGCCTTTTAACACTACATTGGTGTTACGAGGTTTATTCCCGGATTTTGGTGACAGTTTTGGCGACCCAGGTGGGACACTGCTTTTGAACCTCGACGGATCCGTGGGATCGCAGGACCTCCAGCCGTCACCGGGGAATTCTCGGGGAGAACCTCCGATCCCCGGACCGAAGAGCTTTGAGCAAGACCCCTGGGAGAGGTAAAGGCATTCTCATTTAATTGAAGTATGTGAAGGTACCTTATGTAAGGACCCCGTGGCTCCGGGACAGGCCCGTATCGGGACAGGCCCGCATTGGGACAGGCCCGCATCGGGACAGGCCCGCATCGGGACAGGCCCACGCGAAGAGCACGGGAGGCCTGCTCGTAAGGCGCGGTGAAAGCTGCGCAGAGTTGGGCTGGAGAGACATCTCAGGGAAAAGTCTCTGCTAGGCGAAAGCCTGTGGAGCAGGGCCCAGAGGGGAGGGGAAGCCTCCAAGGTTGGGATTTCTGGTGGCAGGAGAAATCCCTGGGATTTCCGGTGGCAGGGGAAATCCCTGAGGGAGCTCTAACGTGGGTTGGGGTCCCTCTGACTAAGTGCTTGTGATAGTGCACAATCACAACCACTAAGTCCCTGGGAGATGGGCACTTTTCCGAGTAAGAAACCAATCCCACGAAAAACACCACTGGGATGTATTTTGGAACACTGGAAAGATCTGGGAAATGTTGATCCTCTGACTCGGAAACAGTTGATTGAATATTGTAATCATTGGTGGCCACTATACACTTTAGAAAATGGGGAAAAGTGGCCGGAAAATGGGACATTGCGATATAACACCATTTTGCAATTAATGTTATTTTGTAAAAGGGAAGGTAAATGGAACAAAATGGCATATGTAGATCTGTTTTTCACATTGCGAAATCATCCGGAACGGCAAAGGCAATGTGAATTGTTTTCACCTGGTTCCGCGATAATGGCATTAAAGGGGCAGGAACCTGATAAAATTCGGAAAAAGATTGCTCAGCTTGTGATAATGGTAAACGGTGTCTTAAACGTGAATTTGAAGATGATGATGTTGAATTATTGGTTGAATATTGGATATTTTGTTGGAAGATACTGAAAAGAAAATGGTATTAAATACGGCCAGAAAGCAAGTAGAAGGAGCTCATGCTAATGGGATTATACAAGGGACAGTGGACCAGAATTTTCCATCCACAAATCCTGAGTGGGACCCTAATCAACCGGGACCCAGAGGGATGCTGACTAGATCTCAGAAGTGGATTTTGTTTGGTGATAGACATGCAATGCCAAAAGCAATTCATCGGTCTAAACTTTATGAAGTGAGACAAGAATTAAATGAGTCCCCTTCAGCCTTTATGGAAAGACTGAAGGTGACTGCTAGAAAATACACTAATTTGGACCCCCCCAAAAAAAAAACAAACCGAAAAACAACACCAAACAAAAAAAACCAACCCACAAACAAAACCACAAACAAAAAACACCACAGAAGAAGCTATACAATTGGCCTCTATATTTATGGGACAATCAGCCCTAGAAAAAAAACTCCAGAAACTGGAAGGGGCTGAGTCCAGAGACTTAGGTAGAATGCTTGAAGTAGCCTGGACTGTGTATAACAACAGAGAAAAAGAAAAAGAAGTCAGACAAATGCAAAGGGATGGAAAAATTCTGGCAATCTTGACTGAGAATAATAAATGTGTAAAGTGAAACTCAGCCATAAATCAGCAGAGGGTGTTGGTGCGAAGGGGCGAAAAGAGAACTGGCCTTTCTTGAAACTGTTAAAATTTAAGCTGGGAAAATAGTAGGTAAAACACATCAATTTTTGTACATGCCCAAATGTCCGTTGCCCTTATTGGGACAAGATTTATTAAGCAAATTAGATGCACAAATAATTTTTAAAGATGGAGAAATCAGATTACTAATACCAGAATCAAAAGCCATAGAGGCGAGAGTATTTATGTTACACAATTCCTCCAAAGAAGAACAAATTCCAGAAGCGGTGGACAATGCAGTCACTCCCTTGGTATGGGCAAGTGAAGTTCCAGGATGATCCAAACTGGCAGAACCGGTAAAGGTGGCTTTAAAACCTGGAGCCAAGCCGGTAAGACAAAAACACTGTTTGCTCACGAGAGGCAACATCTGGCCCTTGGAGTGCTGGCGCAACGGCTGGGATCCTGGAAGCGACCAGTGGGATACTTCTCTAAACAACTTGACAACGTGAGTAAAGGATGGCCGGGATGTTTGCGTGCCGTGGCAGCGACAGTGCTGCTGATTCAGGAAGCCCGAAAATTAACCATGGGCCAAAAGATAGTGGTATATGTACCACACATGGTTATAACTGTCTTGGAACAAAAGGGGGGTCACTGGCTATCCCCTAGCAGAATGTTGAAATACCAGGTTGTCCTATTGGAACAAGATGATGTGGAATTAAAAGCCACAGCAATTGTAAATCCAGCAATGTTCCTGACAACAGAAAATCCTACTGAGAAATTGGAACACGATTGCTTGGTAACTATTGAACAAGTTTATTCCAGCAGACCGGACCTGAAGGATGAACCTTTGAAGGATCCTGATCTGGAACTGTTTACGGATGGAAGCAGCTTTGTGCAAGAGGGAAGGCGAATAGCCGGATATGCTGTTGTTACCACCGACAAGGTATTGGAGTCAGGGACACTACCTGCAAATACATCAGCGCAGAAAGCGTGATTTTTTTATATGTAGATAAGGTAGTCGTAGAGATTAAAAATCATTCAAATTTTTGTGTTTGTAATTTTACTAAGATTGATGGATGTGACTTTTCTTATTCGACCCCAGTCACATCTCACCAACTTTTGCAGTCTAACTACATGTTGATTCATGAATTGTTACCTACACCCATTGGAATGAATCTCGCTTAGGGAAACAGTTATTACAACGCAAGGATTTGATTGCAATTCTGGAAAAAAAATTAAGGAAAATGGACAAAAAAACCCCTAATAACTGTTCATTCACAATGTGAAAGAAATACACCGAGTTTTTGAAAGAGCGCAGAGAGATGCAGAACTTAGATGGTGGGACACACTTTTTGGATGGTCACCTACTGCTACAGGCATCCTAAACAAGTTGTGTCACCCCATCGTGATTCTCTTAATATTGGTTTTGATCAGTTTGACCTTGTCAGCAATATTGTATGTCATAGCCTGGAAAATGATGAATCGGTTAACATATCTGAAAAAGCAAATTACTCGGGAAGCTTCTTTCACTCATATGATCGTCCAAGCTGTTGCAGAACAGCAAAAGAGACAAGCAATCCCAGAGTTTCCTCCAACATAGAAAATGATTAGTATAGTGAAAGTATTGAAATAATTTTCAAAACTTTCAAAGGGGGGAAATGTTACATATATTTTGATAAAGCAATCAAAAGTTGATTATATAAAAGTTAGGATGATTTGATTATATTTGTAAGATTTTAACTTAATGTAGCTATAGAATCAGATTGGGAAAATTAGTTTGTAACCAAGGTAATAAGTAATGAAGCTAACTGACCATGGCAAGGTACAATGCTGCTATGTCCCATGTACAGTCCCTACCAAACTGAACAATAGGTTTGGAGATATTAATCTTATGAAGTAAGTTGCTATGGACAGGTGCACCCACAGCAAGGATACTGCGCATGCCTGCATGAAGGAGGTCATCCAGCGGGCACGGGTGCAAGACCACTGACGACCACCAGAGACCCTTGAGGACCACCGACTCAAATCACTGAGCATGCGTGACGGGGAGGAGAATATGGAAATGGATTCCAAGAAATGATTATCATAGGACTGCCCTTTCTGAGAAAAACGATGAATATGTATGTTTTGATGCTATAAAACCAGTGTATTGGTGATTACCTGGCATGCACGTTGGGTGGAGCTATCCCCCGTGCATCCAGCGCTGCAATAAAGAATGCCTGCCTTTTAACACTACATTGGTGTTACGAGGTTTATTCCCGGATTTCGGTGACAATGCTAACCAGAAAGCTACTCAAGGCCTGGAAGGAAACTTCCAAAAGGGGAAAATGTAATCGTGGGATAGAAGCCGTGAGACAGAAACTACAGAATGATTAGCTTGGAATAATTAGTTTGTAATCAAGGTAACAGGTAATGAAGCTAACTGACCATGGCAATGTACAATGCTCCTACGTTCCACGTACAGTCCCTACCCAACCAGACAATAGGCCCGGGAATATTAATCTTATGAAGTAAGTTGTTACGGACAGGTGCATCCACGGCGAGGATACTGCGCGTGCCTGCAAGAAGAGGGTCATCCAGCAAACACGGCTGCGCGACCACTGACGACCACCAGAGACCCCTTGAGGGCCACCGACTCAAATCGCTGAGCACACGTGACGGGGAGGAGACTACGTAAATGAGTTCCAAGAAATGATTATCATAGGGCTGCCTTTTTTTGAGAAAAATGATGAATATGTATGTTTTGAGTCTATATAACCTGTGCGTTGGTAATCACCTGCGTGCACGTTGGGCGGAGCTGATTCCCCCGTGCATCCAGCGCTGCAAGAAAGCAAACCTAGGGCAACTCACGTCTGGTACATTTCTTTTACAGATGGAATCGCTCCCATGATCAAAGAGCTGCAGGAACAGGGGGTAATTTTTCAAACTCACTCCCCTGATAACTCTCCAGTGTGGCCAGTTTGCAAACCAAACGGGAAGTGGCGGCTAACCATCGATTAGTGGCCCTTAAACGCAGGCATTGGTCCCCTGATTGCGGCCGTGCCTAATACAGCCCAACTGATTGTCACCATACAGGAACAGTCCCACAACATTTTAGCCCCCACTGATGTAACAGAGATGTTTTTCATGGTTCCTCTACAGGAAGGCGACCGAGATAGATTTGCATTCACACAGGAAGGTATACAATAGACCTTTACTGCTTTGCCACAAGGATATGGGCATTCGCCTACCTTGGCACATCACGCCCTGGCCCCAGCACTATCAGAAATCATCCCCGAGGGGAGAGTTAAAACGTACCAATACATTGATGATATATCGGTGGGGGGTCCCATGCCACTGCAGTGGGACAAACCCAAAAGAAAAGAATTACTCACCTGGAAAGTTGAGAACTTCAGGTTCCGGCAGAAAAGGTACAACTCCCCTCCTCTGAGGTGACGTGCTTAGGCAGCTGGTGGAAAGGAGGAGCCATGTGTATTCCAACAAAACCTTGGCCACCTTACAACAGAGAGAAAGCCCAGAAAACAAAAAGGAGCTGCGACATACCCTAGGCTTGCTGGTATGCTGGAGGAAGCACAGTCCGGATTTCTCTGCCACAGCTCATCCCCTGTACGATCTAACGTGCAAAAGAGCTTCCTGGGATTGGACCCCTCTTCATGAGGAAGCCCCAAAATTACTGGGTTTTGAAGCAGGGGCATAGCAAGCTTTGGGCCCAGCACACCCCACAGATCCGCTCCAGGTGGAACGGGGTTTTGCCCTTCCTGGGGCATCTCTACACGTGTGGCAGCGTGCAACGGAGGGTTTCACTCAGGCAGCTTCAAAGCTGCAGAAAAGCGATACTGGGTCTGGGAGAAAGGCCTCTTTGTGGTCAGTCTAGCCTTGCAGGAGGCTGAAAGAATGCTCCGGCAACAATCCCTCACCCCAGGAGGGCCCTTTAATGCCCTGAGGCCTGTACTGGCAGCACCCCACCCCTGGGGGAGTCCCACCAGGAACCGGTTAGAAGTGGTATGCCCAGCTGGAGCCTTCCAGTCACACAGAGCAAGGGGGGGAGGGAGCGCCCAAGCTGCTCCAAACCCAGGCAAAATCACCCACTCCCTCAGGTGAGGAAACCCCTCCTTCCTGCAGAAAGTGGACTCACCCGCCTCCCAACTGAAAACCTAGTTCCACAAGTTGCAGAAAGAGGATCTCTTCCATTAATAGGTATCTGCACGTTTTAGTTTTAAGATTTAGTTTTAACTCCCACCATATACTTTTCTTCAAAATGCTGTGTTTCCACAGACTGTTGCTTTTCTCAGTGTTTGCCCTCTAAAAGGGAAAAAAAAAAAAGAGAGGCAAACTGCCAAGAACCATGAAAGGAAGCTTAGGAGCCCTGCTTACTTCTCCACTCCCAGCACCTCTCACCTCACTCATGCCGGTCCCCCTTGTTACCGCTCAAAGGGCAATAACAACTTTCCAAACAGAAATGCAGTTTAGAAAGCCAACAGTGGTTTATTCAGCGCTGGGTCCATGGGGGATCTCTCCTCCTAACACGCACACCTAGCCTTTAATCCCTTATACGTTTATACACGTAGGTTACAAAACCATTACAAAATTACATTTGCATCACATAGTTACCTTATTGTGATGGGTAGAAAGTTTTCTCGCTTCGATTTAAAGCTATATGCTTAGAGAAATTCAAGGAGCATGACCAGTGAGGGGTGCTCATACCTCAAAGGTGGGTAGCTTTTAGAATGGAGGTGTGTTTTGGTATTAGAATTCGATTATAATGAACAAAGTTCAATCAAAGGACATGATTTTGACAGAAAATAAAATATTACTTGCACCCACTGCCAACTACAAGCTTTCTTCTATCGTTCACTTCAGGTTGGGGCTATACAATGGACATAATTAGCAGCCACAAATTGGTTAGCAACCTGTGTTGGGTTTGCATGGCAAGGTTTTGGTAGCCTGGGGGGGCGTGGGGGGCTACAGGGGTGGCTTCTGTGAGAAGGATGAGGGGGTGTAGAGATTCCACCTGCAGCCCATGGAGGACCCCACACCAGAGCAGGTGGAGGCACCTGAAGGAGGCTGTGGCCCTGTGGGAAGCCCACACTGGAGCAAGCTCCTGGCAGGACCTGTGGACCCGTGGAGAGAGGAGCCCACGCCAGAGCAGGTTTGCTGGCAGGACTTGTGACCCCGTGGGGGACCCACGCTGGAGCAGTCTGCTCCTGAAGGTCTGCACCCCGTGGGAGAGACTCATGTTGGAGCAGTTGGTGAAGGACTGTCTCCCATGAGAGGGACTCCATGCTGGAGCAGGGGAACGATGAGAGGAGTCCTCCCCCTGAGGAGGAAGAAGCAGCAGAAACAACGTGTCAGGAACTGACCCTAACCCCCATTCCCCGTCCCCCTGTGCTGCTGAGGGGGGGCGCAGGTTGAAGCCAGGAGTGAAGTTGAGCCTGGGAAGATGGGAGGGGTGGGGGCAGGTGTTTTCAGATTTGATTTTATTTCTCATTCCTCTACTCTGTTTCCTTAGTAATAAGTTAGATTAATTTCCTCTCTAAGTTCAGTCTGTTTTGCTCGTGACAGTAACTAGTGAGTGATCTCTCCCTGTCCTTATCTCGACCCAGAAGCTTTTTGTTATAATTTTTCTCTCTCCCCTGTCTGGTGAACAAGGGACATGATAGAGAGTCTCTGGTGGGCATCTGGCCCCCAGCCAGGGTCAACCCACCACAACCCTCCAAAATAGATGGTGATTCCCCAGCATTTCACAAGGCCCTGCACACAGGGAGGACCCTCCCTCAATCCCAGGAGTTAGGCAAAGTCCATTCCCCTTACAAATATCCTTCCATTCCCTCAGCTTGCCTCTTAGTTTCCTCAGTTTCTTGCCTCACAGCGATGCTGCAGAGCTGGGCCCTGGCTCCCACACAGTCTCACTACCTCCCTCTTGGGTTTCCTGTACGTGCATTTTACCAAAGCCTCGCGCTTCTCAGCTTGAATGGTTTAAAATGCATTACAAGAAAGCTATGGAGTATTCAGAGACAAACTCCCTATTTCATTTATTCTCCAAAATCTCCAACATGAGGTTCCCTGCTCAGGGAAAACCTTCTCCCAGGCTGGGAAACAACCCAGTGCGAGGTGTAAGTGCCCATCAGCCGTGCCCGGGGGCTGCAAGCCAGGTCTGTCACACCAAACCCTGGGCAAAAAAACCCCCAAAACACCACCGCCAGCTGTTCCTGGTACGGTCCAGCCCCCATGAGATGAAGGGACGAGGTGCCACCGAGTGGGTGAGCCACCTCCGGGCGTGGGCAAGCTGCTGCCGGGTGCTATCACACCCACAATGCCGGGCCCGGGTGTCCCGGAGTGGGGGAGACCGGAACCAGGACCCGAGCATCCCCGGTGCCAGGGGTGGGGGGAGCCAGCCTTCCCCAGGCCAGGAGCCACTAGAGAGCAATAGCTGTATGTCCCACACCCACAGCAGCTGAAGGCCAGCCAGGGAGCAGCTGAGGGACCCACAGGGATGCACAGGGACTGCTCAGGTGTCCACAGGGACACACCAGGGCATCTTTCCTGAAGATTTAAAAAAAAAAAAAAAAAAGTCTTTTTGAACTTTTCTGCTCAGTGGGTAAGGGAGACACACCTTTAGCATCCAGGACATCCCAGATGCTCCCAGGCTATTGCAGCTCAGAGCCACCACTCCAGCACAAAGCAGAGAGACACAGCCCCAGGTGAGCTGCTTTTTATGCCCTGCTAATTAGGCTAATTTAGGGAAAACCTGTTCCTGCCCAAGATAGGCAGGTGTCAGCAGTTACTTTCCACCTGGCAAGAAATATTAGAGCCACTCTGGTGTGCCTCTGAGTTTTGTGGGGATGTATTTCCTCGCTCCCACAATGCTCCCATCACCTCTCCATTGGGCATTCCCTTTGCCCCAAGCCTGGAAGCTGGTTGCTCCCCAGTATGACCCTTTGCTCTCTGTTACCCTGTGGGGAAGGGCCTGCTCTGCTGCTTCCCCTCCACCACGCTGTTACCAGAAAGCAGCAAAAGAATTCACTCTCTAAGACTTATTTGGAAGTTTTAGAAAGCAGGCATTCTTTATTGCAGCGCTGGGTGCACGGGGGATAACTCCACCTAAGGTGCACACCCAAAAGACAAAACTAGCAAGTACTTCTACTATGTTCATAGACATATTCAGTATCTTTCCCAGTAGTGCTTATCACAGGCAGGGATCTTCCTTGGGAACTCGTTAGCATATGCTAATGTCTTCCCCCCATGTTTATTGACACCTCGGGGGTCTTCAGACTCACTCCTGGTATCACATATACCTTATCCCTCAAGGCCGGTTTTGGGATCACCTTGTAACTCTCTTATCTTTTTTTGCACATCTGTTCTTCCAAGGCCCAGCTCTTTAAAATGAGATTGTTCCAGAGCTCCTTATCTTGCAACTAATTGTTTCCTAAGTGACAATGGTTTCCCTTTTGTTTGGTTACATCGATTGAGCAATGGCTCTAATTGCTTGAATTGATCTTAAGATTTCCATAGTCACAGGTAGCAACATCCTCATTGACAGGGAGGGGCTCACAGGAGAAGCACCCCAGCCCTGCCACCTTTGTGTTTGGCCAGTCCCCAGCTCCATCCCCTGCTCTGGGCGCTTCCCCCTGGCTGCCACCAGCCCCTCGTTTATCAGGCCGGGGTGGTGGGAGATAGGGAGGGAGGCCGATAAGCCCTCCAGTGGCAGCGTGCTGGAAACAGTCCCACTGGTGCTGTTAGATCAGAGCGCTGGGAAAATGCCTCCAGCTCCCCGGCCCACCAGCGCAGCGGGCTGGGGCTGGGGGGCTGCAGGGCTGTTGAAAAGCACAGAAGGAGGAGCCGTGTCAGAGCTGAAGTGTTTCGCTAGCAGGCTGCAGGGCTGGCTGCTGCCTCCCAGGGTACCGGGGCTTGTCAGGGGTCTGACCAGCAGCCCTAGGAAGGCTGCTTTGGCATCTGACCCTGCAGTCCGTCTCCATCCATAGGCTTCACTGCCTTTTTTCCCCAGCTGGTAAGAAAACTCACTTCTCCCTCCCTCCCTCCCTCCCTCTCCCAGGCCTCCGGTGGCCAGAGGTCTCAGCTGGCTGGAAACATGCTGGTTGGGTGTTTGAGCTCCTTCGCAGGAGCTCTGGGATCCACACAGACCTCTCTTTGCATGTACCTGGAGGACCAGCACGTGTGAAAGGCTGCGGTCCTCCTTTCATAATGATCTCTACCCATTGTAAACCCTTTTTCCACCAGGAAAAACAACCAATCGCAATAAGGTTTAGCAGATTGCACCCTGCTTACTACAAGTTATTGTGGAGCGGAGAACGCAAACCCTTCAAGCCACTTGTCATCGAGGAAAAGGGACTCTTGCCTTGCAGCAGCTCCTCTGCATGGGCTCAGCCCAAGCTGAGACCCTGTCACCCACCTCTCACCTGGCACTAACTTTATCTAGATTCAGGTTTGGAAATGCTGATGCTTGTCAGGGTTCCTATTCTTGGCTCTGCAAAATGAGGCGTATCTGCAGAGGCATCCTCAGCTGGGGCACACCATCAGCCGTGCCACTGCTGGAGCGGGCACGGCAGCGCGCAAACTGAACAACCCCTCCGACTTGCACCCCAAGACCATGCAACTGGCAGGTTTCAAAGCCTGCAGGTGGTTGCAGGGTTCACAGAAACGTCATCCAGTTCCTAAATATCTTAAAACAAAGCCTTGGTGGGTGTCAGGACAGAAGAACATAATCTGACCAGAACAGTGCTATCCTCTCCAAAACACCTGGTGCATCGAGACTGGCCCACGGATTGGAGGGAACCTGCCTTGGGAGTCTTTTTCCCATTGAAACTGAAAAATCTGGAATGCCAACCTCTGATTTTTCTTCTTCCTTGTCAGGGCTTGAATGCAGCTCCCCCAAAGCACAGCACTGGCATGGACGGTCTTACTCCGAAGCGATACTGCTGTAAACGGGAGCAGACCAGAGGCAGCCCTGGCTACAGCATAAACAGGGTGGCATGTGTCACCGGAGATGACCGGTCCTGGCAGAGCGGTGGCACCTGCAGGAAGAGTGCCAGCAGTGGGAAAGGGGGCACAGCCTCACGTCACCCTTCCCAAGCAGACAGAGCTGGGGCTGAGAAACAGATGGAGCCGGCAGGACAAAAAGCCCAGTGAAAATCTATCCGTGGGGTGGGTACCACAAAAGTCAGGAGAAACGGGTGCTGGCAAAGCAGCACCGGAGGGAGAGGGGGCTGTAGCCCTGCAGAGCCCCACGCTGCAGTCTGAGTCACCGCTTGTAAATCCTCACGCACTGGGGCTGATGCATCTCTCTGCTGGGTAAGAGAAGTGGGAAACAAGCTACTGCTCTGGGACACTCGGATTCCTCTGCTTTGAATTGTTATTGTTTCCATTCCAATGTTAGGACTTTCACGTGAGGTTTTACAAACCATCTTATTGGTTGGTTTCTTTATGGTCTTGTTTTCCTTCCCCTCACAGAGCAGACACAGCTCCTGTACCAATCTGTGCAGCAAACAGAGCTAAATGTCCCCAGCGTGAAACCCATGTCTGTATTTTTTTCTAATTTTAATATACGCAACTAATCAATTTGTACTGAGTTACAAATGCAGAAGCTGGAGTGTACATTCTCCTCCCGAACTTGGGTTAACAGTATGATGTTTACCGTGTGTGCGCGCTTCTCTCTTTCCCTCTCTCTCTCCATTATGTAGACAGGAATGTATATATGCACACGTTCTCCTAAACAAGATATTTTTTTCTACAGAAATGGAGTTACATTTAATTTCATTGGTTTTGCCTGCCCTTTAGCTTAGCACAGTTGGAAGAAAAATTTGAGAAGAAATTCAACCTCCTCCCTCAACACAGCCCTGTTCCTTTTGACAGGAGAAATTCAGCTGTGCCAAGGAGAAAGAGAAAGGCTGGAGGCGCCTCATCTGAACAACCAAAATCCAAGAAAGGTGCATTACCATGTGCAATACATGCTTGAGCAACAGCAATGCTACGGCCAGCTCAGGAATTTATATTTTCTTCCTTTACTGCTGCATATGAAATGCGTGAAGTCCAAGAAAACAGTTTTCTAGCACTGAAGTCAGTGGGTCGTCACCAGTTTTCAGGCTGCGCTCTTGACTCCCGAGTTTCATGCTGAGCAGAACTGGTTAGAGTTTGTCCATGAAATAGATTCCTCAGAGCAAGCAGATTGACCAAAACCACGAACAGTTTAGAGGAAAGTGAATTTGACAAGTTTTGCCAGGAGAAAAGGGGGAAAAAATGGCAGCAGATGATCAAGAGGTGACAAGGCTTTCTTATTAGCCAGAGCTGAAAGGATGATCTTATGTTCTGTGGATTACTTGTAGGTTATATTGGAAATCAGAGGAAACCTGTTTGTATCTTTAGCTCTGCTATCCCATCCCCATGAAACCCTCGGACGGTCACTTTCTCTCCTTACCTCTGGAATGGTAAATCAGGGCTGTCGACCCCCCAGCTCCAGTGGCCCTTCAGTTCGTGGCAGATCCAGAGCAGAGAAAGAAGAGGGCGAGCAGCTCACTCGCAGGAAGGGACTCCAGTGGCGGCAGGAAGACAGCCAGGCTTTGTGCGTCGGGCGTTGTGCTTCAGGCTGCTTGCCCATGTGCTGTAGATTGCAAAGGACCTGCGAGAGACAGGGAATAGCCATGAGGCTGAATTTGGGGCAGGACTCGGTGCGGGAGTTACTGCCACTTCCCAGCCTTGCACCGGTACCCGGCACAAGGCTGCCTGTCCATTCAGTGACACTTGGGGCCAAGGTGGCCCTGGATGCTGAGGCAGGGGTGAGACAAGTGTCATGAGATGCTCCTGGTGGCAAAACCTGACGCAGAACTCAGAGCAGTCGTTCCCAAGCTGTCATGCCTTACAGCTTGCTGCTGCTGCTGCTGCTCTAGACCTGGGAAAGGCCAAATATGCACCAACAGCTGGTCTGTCTCACCCCTATCATCAGCCTACCAAAAGTTACCACGGCACCTTCTGCCCTGCAAAGTGGTGCTGTGGCCGCATAGCACCTTTGAAACACCTGACACCAGCCAGCCCACAATTCCTGCAGACACCTCCCAACCAAAACCGGGCAGGGGCAGCAGCCTTCCCCCCACCGAGTGAGTTCCTTTGGTGGGAGTCACTAGCAAGCTATTTTGCTGCTCCTTCACAACATACCTTTCTGCAAAGGTTTTTGATGACCAAACTCCAGGCAGGCACTGCTCTCTAGAAGCACCAAATCTCTCACGGTAATTGTTTCTTCTCCAGGAGGCCACCAGACTTGAGGTCCCCCAAGATTTAGGCCTTCTTTCCCATCCCAGTGACTGGTTTGAATTAACTTCCTCTGTTGTTTTCGTCGGTTTGTTTGGGTTTAAGGTCCAAGTCTCCCTGGAGTGCTTCTCCCACGCTGCCTCCTGCTCTCACTCATTTAGTCGTTCCCACTCTCGTTCCCACTCGTGATCACCACCGTATCCAAGAAGAGGCGAAGGGAAGAGTCGTAACAATCGTTGCAGGTCAAGGTCAGATGGTTATCACCGTTCAAGGGCAAGGGCACCCACACACAGAAGATACCGTTCACGCTCAAGGTCTCCAGTACTTAGAGAACAGTCTTCCACTAAATGGACTATACCTCAAGGGGAAGAAGAAAGGCAGCATTTTAGCAGACACAGAGAAATTCCACCTGAATTCATTTATGTTCTTAATTCATCTTCATATCATCTCTATCAAAAATTTCTGAACTTGTCCATGCTCTTTAAGTTGGAAAAAAGCACACAGCATCCATTAGCTTCTCTCAGTGTTTAGCTATAGTCTCTAACATTTTCAGAGCAGAGCTATGCTGTAAAACAGTAAAACAGTCCAATGAAATGGAAGCACCAACTGCAAATGTGACATTCATGTAACTCAGTTGGGCTAATAGTGGGATGTTCAGATAAGCTTACTGTGCTGACTGGCAGAGCAGATGAGAAACTGCCTTACTGTAACTCAAGTCTTAAAGCGATTAAAAGAAAAAAAACCCACAACAATTTAAAAGATTTAAAAGACCTTACTTGCTGCCCTGATATTGCTCATTTATATCACTTATCAGTATTTGCTTAAAGCTTGCGGCTGGAGAATGAAACGTTCTCGCTAACCCTGATTTTAAGGCTGCAGTGCAATATTATACAATTAAGGTGTTAAAAAAAGTTCATTCGGCTAATTTTCTGCACTTTCTGTTCTTTCTCCGACATACGTGCTAAGGCTGTACAGACTGATGTGCGTCTGGGAGAGCTGAGGGAGGATCAGCAGCAGGCAGTTAGCCCTAAATGCAATGGAACAATACAGTCTCTCTCACTATTGCCACGCACAAACTACTTGAAATCTCACATCTACACCCCCTCAGCTCCCAGATGTCCCCTACACAATTTGTTCCTCCGTTTTCCTCGGATGGGCCTGAAGGAGAGGGAAAATAAAAAGTTAATTCAGTCTCAGTAACTGAGATGATTTTCTTTTACTTGAGCGTGCAAAATCATTTGGAAGGCAGTAAAAAAGTCTTCCAAATCTTTCTTCTCATGCCACAGACTTGTTTTGCACAGAACTGCATAAGCAGCAGTGGTTCCCATGGCCGTCTCCTCCTGGAGATAACAGGAATGGAAACCAAAGCTCTCACCCTGCCTGAGCAGCAGTGATATGCAAAAGAAGAGCTGTAACACGGTCAGTCCTCAAACTGCCACGTTCCTGCAGCACTGACTTGGGAGATCCTCTCAGCTTTGCATCACCCGGAAGCTACGCTGACGCTGCTACAGAGGGGCGTCCTTCCCAGCACCAAGCAGTTGCCCTTGGGAAAGACATGCTTGCTTCTTCTCTCCCTCTCCAAGCCCCCAAGCTGAATTCCCAGTGCTAGTGTCTTTTGAAAACAAATGGCAACCAAGCAGCCACCTGGAGCAAAACCAGATGGAAGAGGCTTGCTTTGAAGCCGACATCAGGAGCTTCCCTATCTCGCAGCTCAGTCCACGGGCCACGTGCTCAGTAGGGACGTACCCTCCAGATGACTGGGTTCTCTGTGGGTCACTTGGAGATTTCTCAAATCAACAAGGAACTCTTTCCTTGCCAATTACCAATCTCTCTTACACCAAGGTATGTGTGAGCAGAACAGCAGGGACAGAACGCTTTGTCCTAAGTTTCTGAAATTCTTGCTGCACAGGGTAGAAACTCCTGATGTGGCTCAGGCCAAGCTGGGTTGAGCACTGGAAACCCCCGAGCTTGGGCAGCACCATGTCTACTAGGAAGCAGGTGAAGTTATGCAGAGGAGAACCCCACAACTATGCTGAGGTGGGTGTCTTGGTACCAAGGCACTCGTGTGACTTTTTTACTCCACGGGAATGTAAACACAGCCTCTGATTTTCAAAAAGGAATGAATAAGGGAAACTAGTTAGCCTAGAACAATTTTAAAACACAACGTATAACTTGGCAACACTTGAGTCAGGCCCCACCAACTCAGGCTTCGCCTCTCTCATGCTCCAGTACAAAAGAAAACAATTAGTAAAAGAGTTGGAATGTAGAAACAGGATAAGAGAAGCCGTAAATTACTTTTGAGTACCGAAAGCCTCATTTCCAGGGTCCAAGCCCAGATTTTGAGGTCCTGAAGCCTCATTTTGGGGGTCTAAATCGTCCTGTTTTGATCCTAACGACTTGTTCTGAGGATACAAAGCCATATTTCTATGGTCTGAAGCCATAGGCGTCGTCTGCGGTAGTTTGTTGTTCTAAGCAAGGTGGGCTGCCCTTAGCATCCTGCCTTTCGCAGCAGGAGCTGCAGCAGCAGCATCTGCGAGGGCAGGATCAGGCCCCTGGCTGCTGGAGGTGCTTTTGATGTCCCTGGTGGCATCAGCCAGGGCTGTGGGGCTGGGCCGGGCCAGGCTGCCATGACAACCACCCCCTTCCCCCCTTCAGCCCAGAACCTTCCCCGGCCGGCCAGCACTGCGGCAGCCAATCGGCTGCTGCCGTGGGAAGCACGGCCACTCAGAGCTCTGCGTGCAGTGCCCAATCCCAGCGCTGCTCTGGGGAGGTGGCAGAGAGGTGGGAAGGCCTGAGGGGAGGGACCCGTCCCCGGCTGAGGCCCGGCTGCTCTGGCCCGTCCAGCCCCTGGCTTCTCCCGGACCCCTCGGCTTCTCCCGGACCCCTCGGCGTCCTGTGCCCCAGGAGCTCCTCAGCGGTAGGTCTTCCATTGGTCTTGCCTCCTCAGGGCTGAAGCGCTCCCCCCCCGTGGCTGCAAAGTATTTCTGGTGGGGCGCAGCCTGCTTTCTCTCCGCAGACTCCTGAAAGGTACCCACTCAAAAAGTTTTTATCTCCTGTTGCAAGGATGACCATGGTTTGTAGTGGCTCAGGCTTCCTGCCAGGACTAGCAGTGTCTGTTGGCCCCCTCAGGAGGGAGCAGAACTCTTGGGTAAGAGAGTTCTTCCAGATTCCTCCAAGGCAGCTACCAGAGGACTTTTGTATATGGTGGAAGCAGACCCATGGCCGGTAGCTGCCTGAGTCTCTTCCCAGGACTCTCCCAGGTTCTTCTGGCATCCTGTAGAGAGAGCTTAAGTCTTGGTAGGCAGTGCCAGACTCATCCAAGGCAGCTACCAGAGGAGTTCTGTGTATGATGGAGACAGGTCCATGCCTGGTAGCTGCCTGTGCCTCTTTCCAGGAGTCTCCTGGGGTCTTGTGGCTTCCTGTGGAGGGAACTGAAGTCCCAGGTAGCAGCCCGAGACTCCTCCAAGGAAGCCAGCAGAGGAGTGTTGCATGTAGGAGGCAGGTCCATGCCTGGCAGCCCCCCCCCCCGCCCCCGCTGGGACTCCTCCCAAGCCTTTCCTGGAGACTTTTGGCGTGTTGTGGAGGGAGGAAAGATCCTGGGCAGCAACCCCAGACTCCTCCAAGGTCACTGCCGGAGGAGCCTCTTCTGCATTACGGGAGGATCTGTGCCCCATAGCTACTGTCGTCTCCTGCCAGGGTGTTTCCATCTGGGGCTGGGGATGGCAATGACACTTTGCATCTGCCACTGCACCATGGATCGGGGGTGTAGATGGTTTAGAATCTGTGGACACAGAACGTGAGGTGGTTCTCCTTTGCTTTCCAGAGTGAACAGCCGTCTGGAGTTTGTCTTTTGCTGCTGTTTTGATGTCACTGGTGGCTGTGCAGCTCATATGGCAGGCCTGGGAAGATGGCTTGTGGAGGAGTTTAATGTCCTGGTGGCTTGTTAGCTGCTAGGACAGATGTGGAAACCTGGCTTTCCAGGTGCTTCTGGTGTCATGGGTGGCTCACTATGTGATTCGCAGGTGCAGGAACCTGGCTTCTGCAGGTGTTTCTGTCACTGCTGACTTAGTAACTGATAGTGCAGGCATGGGAACCTGGAGTGTGCAGGTGCATTTGATGTCACTCCATGCACAGTTCCTGCTAAGGCAGGCATGGGAACGTGGCTTGTACAGGAGATTATGTCCCTTGTGGAACAGTCCCTGACGGGACAGGCGCAGTGACCTGGCTTGTGCACGTGCTTCTGACGTCACAGATGGCTGACTAGCTGGTATGGCCAGGGCGAGTACCAGGTGTCTGTTGCTATTTTGACGTCACTGGTGCCCTACATAGCTCCTATGGCAGGTGCGGGAGCCTGGCCTCTGCAAGCATTTCTGTCGCTGCTGGCTTAGTAAGTGATAGGGGAAACGCAGGAACCTGGCTTGTGCAGGAGCTTCTGATGTCACGTACGGCACAGGTCCTGATTGGGCAGGTGTGGGAACATTGCTTGTGGAGGTGCTTGTGATGTCAAGGCTGGCTGACAATGTGATATGGCAAGCACCGAAACCTAGCTGGTGAAGGTGCTTGTGATGTCATGGGTTGTGACTGACTGGCTTATAAACAGCAGGCACGGTAAGCTGACTTATGCGGCTGTTTTGATTTCACAGCTGCCTGTGTGGTTCCTATGTCAGGCGCAAGAACCTGGCTTATGCAGGAGCTTCTGATGTCACTCTTTGCACGGTTCCTGATGGGGCAGTTGAGGGAACGTGGCTTGTGCAGGTGTTTATGTCACTGCTGCCGTAGGAGCTGATAGGGAAGACGCGGGAACGTGGCTTGTGCAGGAGCTTCTGATGTCATGTTTGGGCAGGCTCAGGATGCTGGCTTCTGCAGGTGCGTCTGCTATCACTTATGGCACAGTTCCTGATAACGCATGCCTGGGAAACAGGCTTATGCAGGAGTTTATGTTGCCTGTGGCACCGTCGACGATGGAGCAGGCATGGGAACAGGGATTGTGCCCGACCTCTGATTTCACTTAAGGAACAGGTCCTTGTAGGTTAGGCATGGGCACCTGGCTTGACCAGGTGCTTGTGATGTCACAGGAGCACTAGCGTGTGCTTGTGAGGTCGCATGTGCCTGAAGAGGTGATAGGGCAGGATGAGGACTTGTCTTGTAGAGCTGTTTGTGATGTCACTGGCAGGTCTTTAGCTGTCAGGGCAGAAGCACGCATGTGCGCTGTGCAGGTGTTTGTGAGGTCACATGTACATGAGTAGGTGATAGGGCAGGAGCAGGCCCCTGGCTTGCAGAGGTCCTTTTGTGGCGCAAGTATCTGACTGGGAATGAAAGGACATCTGGCTTGTCCAGCTGCTTCTCGTGTCACTGGTGGCTAAGTGGCTGATAGGGCGGGAGTATGCACCTGGCTTCCGCAGGTGCTTGTGATGTCATAGGAGGCTGAGGAGCTGATAGGGCAGGAGTATGCAGCTGGCTCAGTACAGGAGCATCCTCAGTGTTGGGGCCAGTCCTCTTGAATGGCTTTCCCAATGATCTGGATGAAGGGATCAAGTGCACCCTCTTGTGGTGTAAGCCAGCTGTGTAACTAAGCACCAATGCGACCAAGGGGCTGGGGAGGAGAATGGAAAAAACCCCTTGTGAATGGAGATAAAGACAGTTTAATAGGATAACAAAAGAAGAGATGATGATAATAATAATGAAAATAATAATAAAACCAAGTGATGCACAAATGGAATTGATCACTAGATGCAGAAGGAAACAACCAAAATGGATGCCCAGTTTTTTTGTCCGAGCCGTGATCCTGCCTCCCGGCTAGCTTCCCCAGTTATATCCAGGGCATGACATTATATGGCAGGGAATATGCCTTTGGCCAGTCTGGGTCAGCTGTCTCGGCTGTGCTCTCCCAGCTTCTTCTGCACGTGGCAGCGGTGGCTGAGGAGCTGATAGGCCAGGAGCAGGCCCCTGGCTTCTGCAGGTCTTGGTGCTGTGTCTACTGTAAGTGTTTTGTGCAGAATGGAGGTGGGCCAGGCCCTGTAGCTCCCTGGGATGTCTTCCAGGAATGTGCTGGAGTGATTTGGGCTCCTCTGGAGATGGCTGAATTCTCAGGTAGCAGCCCCAGACTCCTCCAAGTTTGCTACCCAAGGAGTTTTTTCCCATGTGAGAGGCGGTCGAAGACCAGTAACTCCTTTGGAGTCCGCCCAGGAAGCTTTGGAATGTTTTGGCATCTCCTGGAGAGCATGGGATTTTGCAGGTAGGAGCCCCAGACTCCTGCAAAAAGTCCACCCAAGGAGTCTGATGACTGCTGGAGGCGGGTGCATTCTCTGTATGTTGTGGTAGTCCTGGCAGGCCAACTTTGGAGTGTTTTGACTTTCCCTAGAGGTGGCTGAATTTCCTGGGGAGCAGCTCCCGACTCCTCCTCAGTAGTTCCTTGGAAGGATTTCTTCATGTAGGTCTCAGGTGCGTGCCCGGTAGCTGCCCAGGTGTCCTGCCAGACATCTCCACGAGTGTTTTGTCCTCCTCTGGAGACGGATGAATTCTCAGCTAGCAGCCCCAAGCAAGGAATCCACTCCAAGGGTTTTGCCAATGCATTACCAAAGAAGGTGGGGCTATTTTTGAATCCTTGGGGAAGGACAGTCCAACAGAGTTGCATCTTTTGTCCTGCGGTCGGGTTTTGCCATTCAAAAGCAAAAATGGTCTGACTCTGTTCGTCCACAGGTATCCAAAAGAAAGCATCCTTCAAGTTCAGTACTGTAAAATAAGTATTGCTACCAGGAATTGAGGCAAGGAGGGTGTAAGGATTGAGAACTATAAATGTGCAGCCTGTGGTTCCAACATTAACTTCTTGTAAATCTTGCACCAGTCTATATTCCCGGGAGTGAAGTTTCTTTACAGGCCAAATTGGAGTATTAAATTCCGATTGCCATTCCCTTAGCTGTCCATGTTCTAAAAAAGAATTTATTGTAGGTTCCAGTCCTTTCCAAACTTCCAGTTTAATAGGATATTGTTTCTTTCTTACAGGCTGGGCTCCTGGTTTCAGTTCAGTCTTTACCGGAGTCACGTTCTTGGCTCGTCCTGGAGTTCCCGAGGACCACGCTATGGGTATTACTGGCCCCAACACTTCATCAGGAATATCTCCCTCTTCTGTAGCATTCTTCTCAGTCAACAGGCATATCTGAGCTCTCCATGCATTCTCTGGGGGAATATGTAACTGACCAAAATCTTCAGAGAAGGTTAATTGTGCATTTACTTGACAGGGTAAATCCTGTCCAAGTAATGGTAAAGAGCATTCTGGCATATAGAGGAATTTGCGTGTTAATTTAATATCCCCAATTGCGCATTCCCTAGGCTGTAAAAAGGGCCTCAAAGTTGGTTTTTTTTTTCCCCTGTAGTACCAACAACGCTTATCTTAGTCTTACTTAATGGCCCCTTACAACTAGTTAATACGGAATGGGTGACCCCGCTATCAATCAGAAAATCTATCGTTTCAGTCCCCAGCTTAATTGGAACCAGAGGATGGGCTGGGGAAACTTTAATGCATTCCTCCAGTCCCCTTCAATCTGATCCAGTCTCTGCCAGTATCCCCACATCTTCCTCTCTCTCTTCCTCTTGGCTATTCAAAAGACGTGGACATTCCCTTTTCCAATGACCCTCCTGCTTATAATAGGTACGCTGATTTGTTCTTCGAAAAGTTTCACAGCAGCTTCTTCTGCTTCCTCCACAAGCAGTGCCTGTGCCTCTGAATCCTCCTCGTACACCTCCTCTGCCGTGTCCTTCTGTCAGGGTGGCAGCAAAGAAGCCTGCAATTTTGCTCACCCTTGCTTCTCCTTTTCTTCCACTTCTTCTCTAGTATTATATGCTTTCCATGCAATCGACGTTAATTGTGAAATTGTTGTTCCGTCCGCACCATCCACCTTTTGCAGTTTCCTTCTAATGTCTGACGTAGATTGACCAATGAACAACATGTTAAACAACTTCATATTGCTCGCATCCTCCGGCTCTAAATCTGTCCATTCTCGAGCTGCCTCACAGAGTCTTTCATAAAAAGCAGATGGCTCTTCTTTGTCTCCTTGCCTTATTTCCTACAACTTAGATCAATTTTGGGGCTTTTCTACTCCCTTTAGGATTCCGTACAGAATTAATTCTTGGTATTCCTTTATTCCCTGTAATCCTTCATCCGTCTTAGGATCCGGCTTTGGATCTTCCCTCGGGAGATCTATGTCAGCAGTAGGTACTCCTCCATGCTTCTGGGACAGTCCTTCCCTGGCTTTTTCTAAGACTGTCCTCCTTTGCTCATGGGTAAACAAATATTGCATAAAGGCTTGTATATCTCTCCAGTTAGGATCATGAGTCATCATCACAGGCTTAATTGTGTTATACAGTCCCTCCGGATTATTCCGGTAAGACGCAACAAAGGATCTTTTTCCTTTTCTTTGTTTTCCTCGGCTAAAGGATATATTCCCTTCTGGTATTCCAAATCCATCAAACCATATTTCTTTCTAACATTCACATCCCTTCTCAATGCAAAGAACAAATGTGCATGTGCTATCTCATGCCACCTCCTCCTCCTGCTCCTCCTCTTCCTACTGCTTTTAGAGTTAGATCCTCTTTCCTCCTGGTGCGTCTTACGGCATCCTGTGTCCTCTTCCTCTTTTCCTTCCTCTCGCCTGCTGCTGCCTCCTCCTCCTCTTCTTCCTCCACTAGCCTGCTGTGTCCTCCTGGGGCCTCCTCTTTTTCTTCAGATTATTGGGTTTTGTCATTGATGGGGGACAGTCCATGCCCTGTAACTTTGTGGGACTCCTTGTGCACAGCTTTGGCGTTTGGTGGCCTTGTCTGGATAGAACTGAAAGGTGAGGTAGCAGCCCCAGAGTCTTCCTAGTTACCTACCGAGAGAGCTTTCTTCACGTTGAAGGCAGGTGAATACCCAATATCTCTCTGTGAGTCCTCTCGGGCAAATGCAAGAGTGTTTTGGCTTCATCTGGAGAGAGCTGAAGTGGTGGGAAGGAGCCCCAAAGTCCTCGTATGCAGTTAGTTTCCCTGTTTTGTCCGAGTTAGAGGCAGGTCCGTGCCGGGCAGCTCCTCAGGATTCCTCCTAGGCATCCCCAAGAGTGTCTTCACTTCCTCTGGAGAAGCCTGAAGCCTTGGCTAGTAGCCCGATAATCCTCCTGGGTATTTTGTTGCAGAGTTTTGTTGCTGGTGAAGGCAGGTGCACGTCTGGTAGGTCCCCGTGAGTCCTCCCAGGTATGCGCAGGAGTGCATTGGCCTGTGCTGGAGAAAGCTGACTTGCCAGGTAGCAGCCCCGGACTCTTGTGCAAGTAGCAACCCAAAGCGCGTTGCGTCTGTTGGGGGAAGGCGCCTGCGCCGTAGTGTTGTCCCAAGAGCGAGATTGTTTCCCCGGTGTGCAGTACGCCAATGTACACACAGAGCAGAGGTATTTTATTTATTTCATGTCTGCGCAGAGGTGGGTGCTAGGTGGTAATTCCATAAAGCTAGCACACTACCTACAGAATCTGCCACCTATTTATCTCGTTACAGGATTAGAAAAACCTGTCTAATTTTATGCTACTTGGTTATTAATTCCCGTGCCATCTACTGTTGATCAAGCATATTTAAATTAGCGTGCATGCTCCTTGAGGGTGTGTGGGGGTAATTTGCATAGTCCTTTAATTGAGTGGGTGGTTGTGAACTCCCCCAGCCACCTTTCCCTTCCCCCAGTTACTGGTGATTTTTGTTGACTTCAGGCCTCTCTGGCAATCACCCAGCTGTGGGCGCCTTCTGGGGCAGGATGTTTCCTATTGATCAGTTTTCCCGCTCTCCTTCAAGGATACTCTTTAGCAAAGCATGCTTTTTATCAGCCTTTTGTCTCTTCTTCAAAGGTATAGTCATCAGCAAAGCAAGGCAGTGGATTTAACCCTAAATGAAACAGTGTCTAAGCACTAACGCAAACACATTGCTGTCCCTGTAAAGTGGAAAGTTCTACTTTATAGATATCATTTTTCCCTGCTTTGAGAGTGAGATCTGTGTTCATGGGTCTCACTGTTTCTTTTCCTTGTAACTACAGCTGTCCTTCAGACGGCTCCTACTGAATATACTATTACAATATTTACAATTTTAGCAGAGTTAAATTAATAACACTTTCCGAGGAGGTTCTCTAATTATTCATTTTATACATCAACAGCAAAACAATAGGTACCTACATTAGTAATCCAAAATGGCAAAACAATTGGCTTTGTGGGCACTTAACCTTTACTTAGGCAAGTCCTGTTTCTGAGGTACAGTTCATGGAGGCTTAACTTCTCCGATTGGTGTGGAGGTCCATTCATCTTCATCCGGCCTTGGTGCTCTTTTGACCTGGCTATATAATGAATCCAGGAATTAATTCCCTCTACTTTGAGCGCAGTGTAAGTCTTCAATAGCACGGTATAGGGTCCTTTCCATTTCTCTTTCAGTGGTTCATCTTTCCAGGTCCTTAGGTAAACAGCATCTCCTGGTTGGCACTGGTGAGCTGGTGTGTCCAAGGGAAGAGAAACCTTTTGATTTAGGTACCTGTGTAACGAAGATCAAGTCTGCAAAAGAGAAATCAAGTATTCTTTAATTGCAGCGTGACCTTTTATATGCATTTGGTCTCCCTTGAGATTTAAAAGGTTTGTAGGATGTGCCTTTCCATCTATGATTTCAAAGGGGCTTACTCCTTCCTTGACCCTAGGGGTTATTCTGCTTTGCAAAAGAGCTATGGGTAAGGCTTCTGTCTACTTAAGGTGTGCTTCCTGACAAAGTTTAGAAACTTGTCTTTTGAGAGTCGGATTCATTCTCTCTACTTTCCCACTAGACTGAGGCCTCCAGGGGGTGTGTAGTTCCCATTTAATCTGAAAACACGTGGAAATTTCCTGTACTATTTCTGCAATAAAATGAGGTCCGTTATCAGGGGAGATCCCCTCTGGAATACCAAATCTGGGTATAATTTCTTTGAACAAGATTTTAATTACCTCTCTAGCTTTGTTGGTATGACAAGGGAAAACCTCTGGCCAACCAGAGAAGGTATGCGTTAACACCAATGAGTATTTATACTGGGTAACACCTAGGTAATTCTGAAAAGTCTATTTGCCAGTATTCCCCAGGAGTTATTCCTTGTTTCACAAGTCCTCCCATAATCTTCTTCCCGATTTTTGGGTTACTAGCAAAACAGATGGTACATTTCTTTACTACGATATCTGCTATAGTCTGCATTTTTGGCCCAGAACATTTCTTTTAGCAGTGAATACCAGTGCATCTGCTCCTGTATGCGTTTCTTGGTGCAGTTGACCCTTTTTCCATGACTCAGCTCTAAAGCTCTAGTCAGTGCTATCACTTCCGCCTTTTGAGAGGATGGATTGCTAGGCAGTGCTCTGGTTTCTAATGTTTGGTAGCTCCTATGGCAGGTGCGGGAGCCTGGCCTCTGCAAGCATTTCTGTCGCTGCTGGCTTAGTAAGTGATAGGGGAAACGCAGGAACCTGGCTTGTGCAGGAGCTTCTGATGTCACGTACGGCACAGGTCCTGATTGGGCAGGTGTGGGAACATTGCTTGTGGAGGTGCTTGTGATGTCAAGGCTGGCTGACAATGTTATATGGCAAGCACCGGAACCTGGCTGGTGAAGGTGCTTGTGATGTCATGGGTTGTGACTGACTGGCTTATAAACAGCAGGCACGGTAAGCTGACTTATGCGGCTGTTTTGATTTCACAGCTGCCTGTGTGGTTCCTATGTCAGGCGCAAGAACCTGGCTTATGCAGGAGCTTCTGATGTCACTCTGCACGGTTCCTGATAGGGCAGTTGAGGGAATGTGGCTTGTGCAGGTGTTTATGTCACTGCTGCCGTAGGAGCTGATAGGGAAGACGCAGGAACGTGGCTTGTGCAGGAGCTTCTGATGTCATGTTTGGGCAGGCTCAGGATGCTGGCTTCTGCAGGTGCGTCTGCTATCACTTATGGCACAGTTCCTGATAACGCATGCCTGGGAAACAGGCTTATGCAGGAGTTTATGTTGCCTGTGGCACCGTCGATGATGGAGCAGGCATGGGAACAGGGATTGTGCCCGACCTCTGATTTCACTTAAGGAACAGGTCCTTGTAGGTTAGGCATGGGCACCTGGCTTGTGATGTCACAGGAGCACTAGCGTGTGCTTGTGAGGTCGCATGTGCCTGAAGAGGTGATAGGGCAGGATGAGGACTTGTCTTGTAGAGCTGTTTGTGATGTCACTGGCAGGTCTTTAGCTGTCAGGGCAGAAGCACGCATGTGCGCTGTGCAGGTGTTTGTGAGGTCACATGTACATGAGTAGGTGATAGGGCAGGAGCAGGCCCCTGGCTTGCAGAGGTCCTTTTGTGGCGCAAGTATCTGACTGGGAATGAAAGGACATCTGGCTTGTCCAGCTGCTTCTCGTGTCACTGGTGGCTAAGTGGCTGATAGGGCGGGAGTATGCACCTGGCTTCCGCAGGTGCTTGTGATGTCATAGGAGGCTGAGGAGCTGATAGGGCAGGAGTATGCAGCTGGCTCAGTACAGGAGCATCCTCAGTGTTGGGGCCAGTCCTCTTGAATGGCTTTCCCAATGATCTGGATGAAGGGATCAAGTGCACCCTCTTGTGGTGTAATCCCAGCTGTGTAACTAAGCACCAATGCGACCAAGGGGCTGGGGAGGAGAATGGAAAAAACCCCTTGTGAATGGAGATAAAGACAGTTTAATAGGATAACAAAAGAAGAGATGATGATAATAATAATGAAAATAATAATAAAACCAAGTGATGCACAAATGGAATTGATCACTAGATGCAGAAGGAAACAACCAAAATGGATGCCCAGTTTTTTTGTCCGAGCAGTGATCCTGCCTCCCGGCTAGCTTCCCCAGTTATATCCAGGGCATGACATTATATGGCAGGGAATATGCCTTTGGCCAGTCTGGGTCAGCTGTCTCGGCTGTGCTCTCCCAGCTTCTTCTGCACGTGGCAGCGGTGGCTGAGGAGCTGATAGGCCAGGAGCAGGCCCCTGGCTTCTGCAGGTCTTGGTGCTGTGTCTACTGTAAGTGTTTTGTGCAGAATGGAGGTGGGCCAGGCCCTGTAGCTCCCTGGGATGTCTTCCAGGAATGTGCTGGAGTGATTTGGGCTCCTCTGGAGATGGCTGAATTCTCAGGTAGCAGCCCCAGACTCCTCCAAGTTTGCTACCCAAGGAGTTTTTTCCCATGTGAGAGGCGGTCGAAGACCAGTAACTCCTTTGGAGTCCGCCCAGGAAGCTTTGGAATGTTTTGGCATCTCCTGGAGAGCATGGGATTTTGCAGGTAGGAGCCCCAGACTCCTGCAAAAAGTCCACCCAAGGAGTTTGATGACTGCTGGAGGCGGGTGCATTCTCTGTAGGTTGTGGTAGTCCTGGCAGGCCAACTTTGGAGTGTTTTGACTTTCCCTAGAGGTGGCTGAATTTCCTGGGGAGCAGCTCCCAACTCCTCCTCAGTAGTTCCTTGGAAGGATTTCTTCATGTAGGTCTCAGGTGCGTGCCCGGTAGCTGCCCAGGTGTCCTGCCAGACATCTCCACGAGTGTTTTGTCCTCCTCTGGAGACGGATGAATTCTCAGCTAGCAGCCCCAAGCAAGGAATCCACTCCAAGGGTTTTGCCAATGCATTACCAAAGAAGGTGGGGCTATTTTTGAATCCTTGGGGAAGGACAGTCCAACAGAGTTGCATCTTTTGTCCTGCGGTCGGGTTTTGCCATTCAAAAGCAAAAATGGTCTGACTCTGTTCGTCCACAGGTATCCAAAAGAAAGCATCCTTCAAGTTCAGTACTGTAAAATAAGTATTGCTACCAGGAATTGAGGCAAGGAGGGTGTAAGGATTGAGAACTATAAATGTGCAGCCTGTGGTTCCAACATTAACTTCTTGTAAATCTTGCACCAGTCTATATTCCCGGGAGTGAAGTTTCTTTACAGGCCAAATTGGAGTATTAAATTCCGATTGCCATTCCCTTAGCTGTCCATGTTCTAAAAAAGAATTTATTGTAGGTTCCAGTCCTTTCCAAACTTCCAGTTTAATAGGATATTGTTTCTTTCTTACAGGCTGGGCTCCTGGTTTCAGTTCAGTCTTTACCGGAGTCACGTTCTTGGCTCGTCCTGGAGTTCCCGAGGACCACGCTATGGGTATTACTGGCCCCAACACTTCATCAGGAATATCTCCCTCTTCTGTAGCATTCTTCTCAGTCAACAGGCATATCTGAGCTCTCCATGCATTCTCTGGGGGAATATGTAACTGACCAAAATCTTCAGAGAAGGTTAATTGTGCATTTACTTGACAGGGTAAATCCTGTCCAAGTAATGGTAAAGAGCATTCTGGCATATAGAGGAATTTGCGTGTTAATTTAGTATCCCCAATTGCGCATTCCCTAGGCTGTAAAAAGGGCCTCAAAGTTGGTTTTTTTTTTCCCCTGTAGTACCAACAACGCTTATCTTAGTCTTACTTAATGGCCCCTTACAACTAGTTAATACGGAATGGGTGACCCCGCTATCAATCAGAAAATCTATCGTTTCAGTCCCCAGCTTAATTGGAACCAGAGGATGGGCTGGGGAAACTTTAATGCATTCCTCCAGTCCCCTTCAATCTGATCCAGTCTCTGCCATTATCCCCACATCTTCCTCTCTCTCTTCCTCTTGGCTATTCAAAAGACGTGGACATTCCCTTTTCCAATGACCCTCCTGCTTATAATAGGTACGCTGATTTGTTCTTCGAAAAGTTTCACAGCAGCTTCTTCTGCTTCCTCCACAAGCAGTGCCTGTGCCTCTGAATCCTCCTCGTACACCTCCTCTGCCGTGTCCTTCTGTCAGGGTGGCAGCAAAGAAGCCTGCAATTTTGCTCACCCTTGCTTCTCCTTTTCTTCCACCTCTTCTCTAGTATTATATGCTTTCCATGCAATCGACGTTAATTGTGAAATTGTTGTTCCGTCCGCACCATCCACCTTTTGCAGTTTCCTTCTAATGTCTGACGTAGATTGACCAATGAACAACATGTTAAACAACTTCATATTGCTCGCATCCTCCGGCTCTAAATCTGTCCATTCTCGAGCTGCCTCACAGAGTCTTTCATAAAAAGCAGATGGGTCTTCTTTGTCTCCTTGCCTTATTTCCTACAACTTAGATCAATTTTTGGGCTTTTCTACTCCCTTTAGGATTCCGTACAGAATTAATTCTTGGTATTCCTTTATTCCCTGTAATCCTTCATCCGTCTTAGGATCCGGCTTTGGATCTTCCCTCGGGAGATCTATGTCAGCAGTAGGTACTCCTCCATGCTTCTGGGACAGTCCTTCCCTGGCTTTTTCTAAGACTGTCCTCCTTTGCTCATGGGTAAACAAATATTGCATAAAGGCTTGTATATCTCTCCAGTTAGGATCATGAGTCATCATCACAGGCTTAATTGTGTTATACAGTCCCTCCGGATTATTCCGGTAAGACGCAACTGCCTGTTTCCAGTGTAATAGGTCTGAAGTGGTAAATGGTACGTGAACGTACACCGGGGCTCCGTTGGGTCCTACAGCCTGTCTGAGAGAGAAGGGCCTGGAGTAGAGCTCTGCGTCTCTGTCCCCTAGTTCTTCCAGAAGCGGAACCAGTAATTTCCTTTTCCTCCTCACTTGTGGAATCTGATTCTAATTGTTTTGGGGGGGGCTACCAATAGCTGAACATCTTTGTCTGTGTCTTCTGACCTGTTTTTCCCGTCTTACAATCAGTACAACACATACACTCTGTTTTTTTCTTATAGTCAGTGCAACACAAAGGATCTTTTTCCTTTTCTTTGTTTTCCTCGGCTAAAGGATATATTCCCTTCTGGTATTCCAAATCCATCAAACCATATTTCTTTCTAACATTCACATCCCTTCTCAATGCAAAGAACAAATGTGCATGTGCTATCTCATGCCACCTCCTCCTCCTGCTCCTCCTCTTCCTACTGCTTTTAGAGTTAGATCCTCTTTCCTCCTGGTGCGTCTTACGGCATCCTGTGTCCTCTTCCTCTTTTCCTTCCTCTCGCCTGCTGCTGCCTCCTCCTCCTCTTCTTCCTTCGCTAGCCTGCTGTGTCCTCCTGGGGCCTCCTCTTTTTCTTCAGATTATTGGGTTTTGTCATTGATGGGGGACAGTCCATGCCCTGTAACTTTGTGGGACTCCTTGTGCACAGCTTTGGTGTTTGGTGGCCTTGTCTGGATAGAACTGAAAGGTGAGGTAGCAGCCCCAGAGTCTTCCTAGTTACCTACCGAGAGAGCTTTCTTCACGTTGAAGGCAGGTGAATACCCAATATCTCTCTGTGAGTCCTCTCGGGCAAATGCAAGAGTGTTTTGGCTTCATCTGGAGAGAGCTGAAGTGGTGGGAAGGAGCCCCAAAGTCCTCGTATGCAGTTAGTTTCCCTGTTTTGTCCGAGTTAGAGGCAGGTCCGTGCCGGGCAGCTCCTCAGGATTCCTCCTAGGCATCCCCAAGAGTGTCTTCACTTCCTCTGGAGAAGCCTGAAGCCTTGGCTAGTAGCCCGATAATCCTCCTGGGTATTTTGTTGCAGAGTTTTGTTGCTGGTGAAGGCAGGTGCACGTCTGGTAGGTCCCCGTGAGTCCTCCCAGGTATGCGCAGGAGTGCGTTGGCCTGTGCTGGAGAAAGCTGACTTGCCAGGTAGCAGCCCCGGACTCTTGTGCAAGTAGCAACCCAAAGCGCGTTGCGTCTGTTGGGGGAAGGCGCCTGCGCCGTAGTGTTGTCCCAAGAGCGAGATTGTTTCCCCGGTGTGCAGTACGCCAATGTACACACAGAGCAGAGGTATTTTATTTATTTCATGTCTGCGCAGAGGTGGGTGCTAGGTGGTAATTCCATAAAGCTAGCACACTACCTACAGAATCTGCCACCTATTTATCTCGTTACAGGATTAGAAAAACCTGTCTAATTTTATGCTACTTGGTTATTAATTCCCGTGCCATCTACTGTTGATCAAGCATATTTAAATTAGCGTGCATGCTCCTTGAGGGTGTGGGGGGGTAATTTGCATAGTCCTTTAATTGAGTGGGTGGTTGTGAACTCCCCCAGCCACCTTTCCCTTCCCCCAGTTACTGGTGATTTTTGTTGACTTCAGGCCTCTCTGGCAATCACCCAGCTGTGGGCGCCTTCTGGGGCAGGATGTTTCCTATTGATCAGTTTTCCCGCTCTCCTTCAAGGATACTCTTTAGCAAAGCATGCTTTTTATCAGCCTTTTGTCTCTTCTTCAAAGGTATAGTCATCAGCAAAGCAAGGCAGTGGATTTAACCCTAAATGAAACAGTGTCTAAGCACTAACGCAAACACATTGCTGTCCCTGTAAAGTGGAAAGTTCTACTTTATAGATATCATTTTTCCCTGCTTTGAGAGTGAGATCTGTGTTCATGGGTCTCACTGTTTCTTTTCCTTGTAACTACAGCTGTCCTTCAGACGGCTCCTACTGAATATACTATTACAATATTTACAATTTTAGCAGAGTTAAATTAATAACACTTTCCGAGGAGGTTCTCTAATTATTCATTTTATACATCAACAGCAAAACAATAGGTACCTACATTAGTAATCCAAAATGGCAAAACAATTGGCTTTGTGGGCACTTAACCTTTACTTAGGCAAGTCCTGTTTCTGAGGTACAGTTCATGGAGGCTTAACTTCTCCGATTGGTGTGGAGGTCCATTCATCTTCATCCGGCCTTGGTGCTCTTTTGACCTGGCTATATAATGAATCCAGGAATTAATTCCCTCTACTTTGAGCGCAGTGTAAGTCTTCAATAGCACGGTATAGGGTCCTTTCCATTTCTCTTTCAGTGGTTCATCTTTCCAGGTCCTTAGGTAAACAGCATCTCCTGGTTGGCACTGGTGAGCTGGTGTGTCCAAGGGAAGAGAAACCTTTTGATTTAGGTACCTGTGTAACGAAGATCAAGTCTGCAAAAGAGAAATCAAGTATTCTTTAATTGCAGCGTGACCTTTTATATGCATTTGGTCTCCCTTGAGATTTAAAAGGTTTGTAGGATGTGCCTTTCCATCTATGATTTCAAAGGGGCTTACTCCTTCCTTGACCCTAGGGGTTATTCTGCTTTGCAAAAGAGCTATGGGTAAGGCTTCTGTCTACTTAAGGTGTGCTTCCTGACAAAGTTTAGAAACTTGTCTTTTGAGAGTCGGATTCATTCTCTCTACTTTCCCACTAGACTGAGGCCTCCAGGGGGCGTGTAGTTCCCATTTAATCTGAAAACACGTGGAAATTTCCTGTACTATTTCTGCAATAAAATGAGGTCCGTTATCAGGGGAGATCCCCTCTGGAATACCAAATCTGGGTATAATTTCTTTGAACAAGATTTTAATTACCTCTCTAGCTTTGTTGGTATGACAAGGGAAAACCTCTGGCCAACCAGAGAAGGTATGCGTTAACACCAATGAGTATTTATACTGGGTAACACCTAGGTAATTCTGAAAAGTCTATTTGCCAGTATTCCCCAGGAGTTATTCCTTGTTTCACAAGTCCTCCCATAATCTCCTTCCCGATTTTTGGGTTACTAGCAAAACAGATGGTACATTTCTTTACTACGATATCTGCTATAGTCTGCATTTTTGGCCCAGAACATTTCTTTTAGCAGTGAATACCAGTGCATCTGCTCCTGTATGCGTTTCTTGGTGCAGTTGACCCTTTTTCCATGACTCAGCTCTAAAGCTCTAGTCAGTGCTATCACTTCCGCCTTTTGAGAGGATGGATTGCTAGGCAGTGCTCTGGTTTCTAATGTTTGGTAGCTCCTATGGCAGGTGCGGGAGCCTGGCCTCTGCAAGCATTTCTGTCACTGCTGGCTTAGTAAGTGATAGGGGAAACGCAGGAACCTGGCTTGTGCAGGAGCTTCTGATGTCACGTACGGCACAGGTCCTGATTGGGCAGGTGTGGGAACATTGCTTGTGGAGGTGCTTGTGATGTCAAGGCTGGCTGACAATGTGATATGGCAAGCACCGGAACCTGGCTGGTGAAGGTGCTTGTGATGTCATGGGTTGTGACTGACTGGCTTATAAACAGCAGGCACGGTAAGCTGACTTATGCGGCTGTTTTGATTTCACAGCTGCCTGTGTGGTTCCTATGTCAGGCGCAAGAACCTGGCTTATGCAGGAGCTTCTGATGTCACTCTTTGCACGGTTCCTGATGGGGCAGTTGAGGGAACGTGGCTTGTGCAGGTGTTTATGTCACTGCTGCCGTAGGAGCTGATAGGGAAGACGCGGGAACGTGGCTTGTGCAGGAGCTTCTGATGTCATGTTTGGGCAGGCTCAGGATGCTGGCTTCTGCAGGTGCGTCTGCTATCACTTATGGCACAGTTCCTGATAACGCATGCCTGGGAAACAGGCTTATGCAGGAGTTTATGTTGCCTGTGGCACCGTCGACGATGGAGCAGGCATGGGAACAGGGATTGTGCCCGACCTCTGATTTCACTTAAGGAACAGGTCCTTGTAGGTTAGGCATGGGCACCTGGCTTGACCAGGTGCTTGTGATGTCACAGGAGCACTAGCGTGTGCTTGTGAGGTCGCATGTGCCTGAAGAGGTGATAGGGCAGGATGAGGACTTGTCTTGTAGAGCTGTTTGTGATGTCACTGGCAGGTCTTTAGCTGTCAGGGCAGAAGCACGCATGTGCGCTGTGCAGGTGTTTGTGAGGTCACATGTACATGAGTAGGTGATAGGGCAGGAGCAGGCCCCTGGCTTGCAGAGGTCCTTTTGTGGCGCAAGTATCTGACTGGGAATGAAAGGACATCTGGCTTGTCCAGCTGCTTCTCGTGTCACTGGTGGCTAAGTGGCTGATAGGGCGGGAGTATGCACCTGGCTTCCGCAGGTGCTTGTGATGTCATAGGAGGCTGAGGAGCTGATAGGGCAGGAGTATGCAGCTGGCTCAGTACAGGAGCATCCTCAGTGTTGGGGCCAGTCCTCTTGAATGGCTTTCCCAATGATCTGGATGAAGGGATCAAGTGCACCCTCTTGTGGTGTAATCCCAGCTGTGTAACTAAGCACCAATGCGACCAAGGGGCTGGGGAGGAGAATGGAAAAAACCCCTTGTGAATGGAGATAAAGACAGTTTAATAGGATAACAAAAGAAGAGATGATGATAATAATAATGAAAATAATAATAAAACCAAGTGATGCACAAATGGAATTGATCACTAGATGCAGAAGGAAACAACCAAAATGGATGCCCAGTTTTTTTGTCCGAGCCGTGATCCTGCCTCCCGGCTAGCTTCCCCAGTTATATCCAGGGCATGACATTATATGGCAGGGAATATGCCTTTGGCCAGTCTGGGTCAGCTGTCTCGGCTGTGCTCTCCCAGCTTCTTCTGCACGTGGCAGCGGTGGCTGAGGAGCTGATAGGCCAGGAGCAGGCCCCTGGCTTCTGCAGGTCTTGGTGCTGTGTCTACTGTAAGTGTTTTGTGCAGAATGGAGGTGGGCCAGGCCCTGTAGCTCCCTGGGATGTCTTCCAGGAATGTGCTGGAGTGATTTGGGCTCCTCTGGAGATGGCTGAATTCTCAGGTAGCAGCCCCAGACTCCTCCAAGTTTGCTACCCAAGGAGTTTTTTCCCATGTGAGAGGCGGTCGAAGACCAGTAACTCCTTTGGAGTCCGCCCAGGAAGCTTTGGAATGTTTTGGCATCTCCTGGAGAGCATGGGATTTTGCAGGTAGGAGCCCCAGACTCCTGCAAAAAGTCCACCCAAGGAGTTTGATGACTGCTGGAGGCGGGTGCATTCTCTGTAGGTTGTGGTAGTCCTGGCAGGCCAACTTTGGAGTGTTTTGACTTTCCCTAGAGGTGGCTGAATTTCCTGGGGAGCAGCTCCCGACTCCTCCTCAGTAGTTCCTTGGAAGGATTTCTTCATGTAGGTCTCAGGTGCGTGCCCGGTAGCTGCCCAGGTGTCCTGCCAGACATCTCCACGAGTGTTTTGTCCTCCTCTGGAGACGGATGAATTCTCAGCTAGCAGCCCCAAGCAAGGAATCCACTCCAAGGGTTTTGCCAATGCATTACCAAAGAAGGTGGGGCTATTTTTGAATCCTTGGGGAAGGACAGTCCAACAGAGTTGCATCTTTTGTCCTGCGGTCGGGTTTTGCCATTCAAAAGCAAAAATGGTCTGACTCTGTTCGTCCACAGGTATCCAAAAGAAAGCATCCTTCAAGTTCAGTACTGTAAAATAAGTATTGCTACCAGGAATTGAGGCAAGGAGGGTGTAAGGATTGAGAACTATAAATGTGCAGCCTGTGGTTCCAACATTAACTTCTTGTAAATCTTGCACCAGTCTATATTCCCGGGAGTGAAGTTTCTTTACAGGCCAAATTGGAGTATTAAATTCCGATTGCCATTCCCTTAGCTGTCCATGTTCTAAAAAAGAATTTATTGTAGGTTCCAGTCCTTTCCAAACTTCCAGTTTAATAGGATATTGTTTCTTTCTTACAGGCTGGGCTCCTGGTTTCAGTTCAGTCTTTACCGGAGTCACGTTCTTGGCTCGTCCTGGAGTTCCCGAGGACCACGCTATGGGTATTACTGGCCCCAACACTTCATCAGGAATATCTCCCTCTTCTGTAGCATTCTTCTCAGTCAACAGGCATATCTGAGCTCTCCATGCATTCTCTGGGGGAATATGTAACTGACCAAAATCTTCAGAGAAGGTTAATTGTGCATTTACTTGACAGGGTAAATCCTGTCCAAGTAATGGTAAAGAGCATTCTGGCATATAGAGGAATTTGCGTGTTAATTTAGTATCCCCAATTGCGCATTCCCTAGGCTGTAAAAAGGGCCTCAAAGTTGGTTTTTTTTTTCCCCTGTAGTACCAACAACGCTTATCTTAGTCTTACTTAATGGCCCCTTACAACTAGTTAATACGGAATGGGTGACCCCGCTATCAATCAGAAAATCTATCGTTTCAGTCCCCAGCTTAATTGGAACCAGAGGATGGGCTGGGGAAACTTTAATGCATTCCTCCAGTCCCCTTCAATCTGATCCAGTCTCTGCCAGTATCCCCACATCTTCCTCTCTCTCTTCCTCTTGGCTATTCAAAAGACGTGGACATTCCCTTTTCCAATGACCCTCCTGCTTATAATAGGTACGCTGATTTGTTCTTCGAAAAGTTTCACAGCAGCTTCTTCTGCTTCCTCCACAAGCAGTGCCTGTGCCTCTGAATCCTCCTCGTACACCTCCTCTGCCGTGTCCTTCTGTCAGGGTGGCAGCAAAGAAGCCTGCAATTTTGCTCACCCTTGCTTCTCCTTTTCTTCCACCTCTTCTCTAGTATTATATGCTTTCCATGCAATCGACGTTAATTGTGAAATTGTTGTTCCGTCCGCACCATCCACCTTTTGCAGTTTCCTTCTAATGTCTGACGTAGATTGACCAATGAACAACATGTTAAACAACTTCATATTGCTCGCATCCTCCAGCTCTAAATCTGTCCATTCTCGAGCTGCCTCACAGAGTCTTTCATAAAAAGCAGATGGCTCTTCTTTGTCTCCTTGCCTTATTTCCTACAACTTAGATCAATTTTTGGGCTTTTCTACTCCCTTTAGGATTCCGTACAGAATTAATTCTTGGTATTCCTTTATTCCCTGTAATCCTTCATCCGTCTTAGGATCCGGCTTTGGATCTTCCCTCGGGAGATCTATGTCAGCAGTAGGTACTCCTCCATGCTTCTGGGACAGTCCTTCCCTGGCTTTTTCTAAGACTGTCCTCCTTTGCTCATGGGTAAACAAATATTGCATAAAGGCTTGTATATCTCTCCAGTTAGGATCATGAGTCATCATCACAGGCTTAATTGTGTTATACAGTCCCTCCGGATTATTCCGGTAAGACGCAACTGCCTGTTTCCAGTGTAATAGGTCTGAAGTGGTAAATGGTACGTGAACGTACACCGGGGCTCTGTTGGGTCCTACAGCCTGTCTGAGAGAGAGGGGCCTGGAGTAGAGCTCTGCATCTCTGTCCCCTAGTTCTTCCAGAAGCGGAACCAGTAATTTCCTTTTCCTCCTCACTTGTGGAATCTGATTCTAATTGTTTTGGGGGGGGCTACCAATAGCTGAACATCTTTGTCTGTGTCTTCTGACCTGTTTTTTCCCGTCTTACAATCAGTACAACACATACACTCTGTTTTTTTCTTATAGTCAGTGCAACACAAAGGATCTTTTTCCTTTTCTTTGTTTTCCTCGGCTAAAGGATATATTCCCTTCTGGTATTCCAAATCCATCAAACCATATTTCTTTCTAACATTCACATCACTTCTCAATGCAAAGAACAAATGTGCATGTGCTATCTCATGCCACCTCCTCCTCCTGCTCCTCCTCTTCCTACTGCTTTTAGAGTTAGATCCTCTTTCCTCCTGGTGCGTCTTACGGCATCCTGTGTCCTCTTCCTCTTTTCCTTCCTCTCGCCTGCTGCTGCCTCCTCCTCCTCTTCTTCCTCCACTAGCCTGCTGTGTCCTCCTGGGGCCTCCTCTTTTTCTTCAGATTATTGGGTTTTGTCATTGATGGGGGACAGTCCATGCCCTGTAACTTTGTGGGACTCCTTGTGCACAGCTTTGGCGTTTGGTGGCCTTGTCTGGATAGAACTGAAAGGTGAGGTAGCAGCCCCAGAGTCTTCCTAGTTACCTACCGAGAGAGCTTTCTTCATGTTGAAGGCAGGTGAATACCCAATATCTCTCTGTGAGTCCTCTCGGGCAAATGCAAGAGTGTTTTGGCTTCATCTGGAGAGAGCTGAAGTGGTGGGAAGGAGCCCCAAAGTCCTCGTATGCAGTTAGTTTCCCTGTTTTGTCCGAGTTAGAGGCAGGTCCGTGCCGGGCAGCTCCTCAGGATTCCTCCTAGGCATCCCCAAGAGTGTCTTCACTTCCTCTGGAGAAGCCTGAAGCCTTGGCTAGTAGCCCGATAATCCTCCTGGGTATTTTGTTGCAGAGTTTTGTTGCTGGTGAAGGCAGGTGCACGTCTGGTAGGTCCCCGTGAGTCCTCCCAGGTATGCGCAGGAGTGCGTTGGCCTGTGCTGGAGAAAGCTGACTTGCCAGGTAGCAGCCCCGGACTCTTGTGCAAGTAGCAACCCAAAGCGCGTTGCGTCTGTTGGGGGAAGGCGCCTGCGCCGTAGTGTTGTCCCAAGAGCGAGATTGTTTCCCCGGTGTGCAGTACGCCAATGTACACACAGAGCAGAGGTATTTTATTTATTTCATGTCTGCGCAGAGGTGGGTGCTAGGTGGTAATTCCATAAAGCTAGCACACTACCTACAGAATCTGCCACCTATTTATCTCGTTACAGGATTAGAAAAACCTGTCTAATTTTATGCTACTTGGTTATTAATTCCCGTGCCATCTACTGTTGATCAAGCATATTTAAATTAGCGTGCATGCTCCTTGAGGGTGTGGGGGGGTAATTTGCATAGTCCTTTAATTGAGTGGGTGGTTGTGAACTCCCCCAGCCACCTTTCCCTTCCCCCAGTTACTGGTGATTTTTGTTGACTTCAGGCCTCTCTGGCAATCACCCAGCTGTGGGCGCCTTCTGGGGCAGGATGTTTCCTATTGATCAGTTTTCCCGCTCTCCTTCAAGGATACTCTTTAGCAAAGCATGCTTTTTATCAGCCTTTTGTCTCTTCTTCAAAGGTATAGTCATCAGCAAAGCAAGGCAGTGGATTTAACCCTAAATGAAACAGTGTCTAAGCACTAACGCAAACACATTGCTGTCCCTGTAAAGTGGAAAGTTCTACTTTATAGATATCATTTTTCCCTGCTTTGAGAGTGAGATCTGTGTTCATGGGTCTCACTGTTTCTTTTCCTTGTAACTACAGCTGTCCTTCAGACGGCTCCTACTGAATATACTATTACAATATTTACAATTTTAGCAGAGTTAAATTAATAACACTTTCCGAGGAGGTTCTCTAATTATTCATTTTATACATCAACAGCAAAACAATAGGTACCTACATTAGTAATCCAAAATGGCAAAACAATTGGCTTTGTGGGCACTTAACCTTTACTTAGGCAAGTCCTGTTTCTGAGGTACAGTTCATGGAGGCTTAACTTCTCCGATTGGTGTGGAGGTCCATTCATCTTCATCCGGCCTTGGTGCTCTTTTGACCTGGCTATATAATGAATCCAGGAATTAATTCCCTCTACTTTGAGCGCAGTGTAAGTCTTCAATAGCACGGTATAGGGTCCTTTCCATTTCTCTTTCAGTGGTTCATCTTTCCAGGTCCTTAGGTAAACAGCATCTCCTGGTTGGCACTGGTGAGCTGGTGTGTCCAAGGGAAGAGAAACCTTTTGATTTAGGTACCTGTGTAACGAAGATCAAGTCTGCAAAAGAGAAATCAAGTATTCTTTAATTGCAGCGTGACCTTTTATATGCATTTGGTCTCCCTTGAGATTTAAAAGGTTTGTAGGATGTGCCTTTCCATCTATGATTTCAAAGGGGCTTACTCCTTCCTTGACCCTAGGGGTTATTCTGCTTTGCAAAAGAGCTATGGGTAAGGCTTCTGTCTACTTAAGGTGTGCTTCCTGACAAAGTTTAGAAACTTGTCTTTTGAGAGTCGGATTCATTCTCTCTACTTTCCCACTAGACTGAGGCCTCCAGGGGGTGTGTAGTTCCCATTTAATCTGAAAACACGTGGAAATTTCCTGTACTATTTCTGCAATAAAATGAGGTCCGTTATCAGGGGAGATCCCCTCTGGAATACCAAATCTGGGTATAATTTCTTTGAACAAGATTTTAATTACCTCTCTAGCTTTGTTGGTATGACAAGGGAAAACCTCTGGCCAACCAGAGAAGGTATGCGTTAACACCAATGAGTATTTATACTGGGTAACACCTAGGTAATTCTGAAAAGTCTATTTGCCAGTATTCCCCAGGAGTTATTCCTTGTTTCACAAGTCCTCCCATAATCTTCTTCCCGATTTTTGGGTTACTAGCAAAACAGATGGTACATTTCTTTACTACGATATCTGCTATAGTCTGCATTTTTGGCCCAGAACATTTCTTTTAGCAGTGAATACCAGTGCATCTGCTCCTGTATGCGTTTCTTGGTGCAGTTGACCCTTTTTCCATGACTCAGCTCTAAAGCTCTAGTCAGTGCTATCACTTCCGCCTTTTGAGAGGATGGATTGCTAGGCAGTGCTCTGGTTTCTAATGTTTGGTAGCTCCTATGGCAGGTGCGGGAGCCTGGCCTCTGCAAGCATTTCTGTCGCTGCTGGCTTAGTAAGTGATAGGGGAAACGCAGGAACCTGGCTTGTGCAGGAGCTTCTGATGTCACGTACGGCACAGGTCCTGATTGGGCAGGTGTGGGAACATTGCTTGTGGAGGTGCTTGTGATGTCAAGGCTGGCTGACAATGTGATATGGCAAGCACCGGAACCTGGCTGGTGAAGGTGCTTGTGATGTCATGGGTTGTGACTGACTGGCTTATAAACAGCAGGCACGGTAAGCTGACTTATGCGGCTGTTTTGATTTCACAGCTGCCTGTGTGGTTCCTATGTCAGGCGCAAGAACCTGGCTTATGCAGGAGCTTCTGATGTCACTCTTTGCACGGTTCCTGATGGGGCAGTTGAGGGAATGTGGCTTGTGCAGGTGTTTATGTCACTGCTGCCGTAGGAGCTGATAGGGAAGACGCGGGAACGTGGCTTGTGCAGGAGCTTCTGATGTCATGTTTGGGCAGGCTCAGGATGCTGGCTTCTGCAGGTGCGTCTGCTATCACTTATGGCACAGTTCCTGATAACGCATGCCTGGGAAGCAGGCTTATGCAGGAGTTTATGTTGCCTGTGGCACCGTCGACGATGGAGCAGGCATGGGAACAGGGATTGTGCCCGACCTCTGATTTCACTTAAGGAACAGGTCCTTGTAGGTTAGGCATGGGCACCTGGCTTGACCAGGTGCTTGTGATGTCACAGGAGCACTAGCGTGTGCTTGTGAGGTCGCATGTGCCTGAAGAGGTGATAGGGCAGGATGAGGACTTGTCTTGTAGAGCTGTTTGTGATGTCACTGGCAGGTCTTTAGCTGTCAGGGCAGAAGCACGCATGTGCGCTGTGCAGGTGTTTGTGAGGTCACATGTACATGAGTAGGTGATAGGGCAGGAGCAGGCCCCTGGCTTGCAGAGGTCCTTTTGTGGCGCAAGTATCTGACTGGGAATGAAAGGACATCTGGCTTGTCCAGCTGCTTCTCGTGTCACTGGTGCTAAGTGGCTGATAGGGCGGGAGTATGCACCTGGCTTCCGCAGGTGCTTGTGATGTCATAGGAGGCTGAGGAGCTGATAGGGCAGGAGTATGCAGCTGGCTCAGTACAGGAGCATCCTCAGTGTTGGGGCCAGTCCTCTTGAATGGCTTCCCAATGATCTGGATGAAGGGATCAAGTGCACCCTCTTGTGGTGTAATCCCAGCTGTGTAACTAAGCACCAATGCGACCAAGGGGCTGGGGAGGAGAATGGAAAAAACCCCTTGTGAATGGAGATAAAGACAGTTTAATAGGATAACAAAAGAAGAGATGATGATAATAATAATGAAAATAATAATAAAACCAAGTGATGCACAAATGGAATTGATCACTAGATGCAGAAGGAAACAACCAAAATGGATGCCCAGTTT